>NW_009735949.1:39991-109190 GCF_000703405.1 Apaloderma vittatum | reverse complement strand
GGGAAAAAAATCAGCTCAACTCTCCGGAAAATAGAACACTGGCACTAACTTTCCTCTACGCCTACCTTGCAATAAAGTGAAGCTCAGCTCTTTACCATAAGGCTGAACTAGTTCTGACCTTTCTCCACTGTTGCAGCTGCTCTCTGGCAGAATGAGAAAAAGCTGATTTCCATACAGAAGAACATAATTTAAGAATCTGAACTTTTGTCTATTCATCCAGACCTAATGCAATACATTTTTCTGATTGTTCTCTGGACGTGCTAAGGGGCTCAGATAAGTCTATGCCTGAAAGCTTGGATCTGGATCCAAGTCTTGACCATTTCTACCTAATAATACTAAGGTATTAAAACAAGTAATTCCACAGAAAAAAAAATTACACTCACAGGATTTTGGGATTCTGGTTTTGATGTCACCTGGAAGACAGCAAGTGAGATATGATCGTGTTATGCAATGCACATTATGTTGCACTTTTTCATAAGGAGGCCGTTTTTCCTAATGCAAACAAATAGTTTGAGGTTAGACTCAAGGTGTTTCTGTTCCTAAGGTACTAACCTCCTGACAATTTCTACTATCTCATGTTGTAGGACCTCAGGCACACACTGAAATCTCCCTTATGCAAAGCACACATCCTGGTATATTCCTTCCAAGCAGGGATGGACAAGGATGAGAAGCAGGGCTTCCTAACTCCGTATGCTGAATCGGATGAGACCAATGGGTGTGTACAGAATGCAGATTCTCAAATACTTGGGGGTTCAGGAACACGGCCAGTGCAGTGCTGGGACTGGGGACAAGAGGCAGCAGGGGAGAGCAGCCTCAGAGGAAAGCTAAGGACTCTGGCTTGGATTTTTATAGGAGCCTGTGGAAGTAAAGGCATCTCTCTTTTGTAGTCTAGCACGAATACCTATTAAAAGCTTACATTTCTTGCTAGCATTCTCTGTTTGCTGTAGTAAACTGGATCTGATTTCTTGATCTGTCTTTCTGTAATCAGCCACCTTGATTGCAAAAGCTAATTACAATAACTAAATTAAACTGTGTGCAGTGGTTTAGTGTCCCATCAGATGGCACAGATGAGTTCTACAGTCTGCTTGGAGTCACCCAAATCAACTATTAATAGCTGGTTTAAATGTAAGAGTTCCTAGGCGATTCCATTTTTCTTTGGTCATAAGATATTCTGGAGGTTTAGGGTGGTTTTTTTCTTCCTGAAATTGTTGTGCTGTTTTCGGTACTTAAGAGACAGGCTCCAAACGAAGCAGCCATTCCTAACCTATGCAGACAAAGGGAGTGGTTCCCTTAGCAACAGGAACCATGTGGAGGTTCTCAGAGAGCTCTCTTTTCCCCCTACTCGTGTTTTCTTTTAACTCAACATTTTGCACAGCATCTTGCATGGAGACTCCGACAGCTGGGCTGGAGGCAAACGGTTCTTCCGGCTCTAGCTAACCAGTGCTCGAAAGGCAATTGTTCTACGCTCATCAGACAGAAAAAATGATAATCATGGGTAAGTGAACTGGCACACAGTCAGAGTTCATGCTGAGGAGGGGGAAAGTTTACTGGCTGGCAACCAGAAGTGTCCAGCACTTCCCAGTAGGCATGTATATTTGAAACAGGGGTACTAATGCGATGCTTACCTTGTTTACTGGTAGGATTGTATGCCTGCTTTTAGCATTTCAGGGTTTGGAATCATTAGCACAACTGTGTTCTAGTGCTTAGTATGCTACTGACTACCTTTATAGCCTTGAACATCTCCCCTCACCTCTCCTTTTTCCTTCTCCATCCACTAAACGGGGATGATATGCCATGAGAGTCTTAAAAGCACCGTAAAGTACTGTAGAAATATACCGTATTGCTTGTCAGAATTATATTTGCTTTTGAAGTTAATGATAAGGTGTGCAGAATCTGAGATAAAGTATTGCTCTTTGTTTGAAGATTTAACTCAATTAACTTTTCTGTAGGCAGAGGTAGTTGCTTTTCTTCATGGTACAGAAGAGGAGATATGTGCATGTACTGCCTGTACATACATGTGCACATGCATAAAAATTTGTGTATGCTTGTGTATAAGTAACAGAAATAGAGCCTTTTTTCTCTCTCAGAATAGTTATAGCATTGGTAAAGTAGTAGCTGTGTTATGGTGTAATACTATGAAATAATGAAATTTAATCTTTGTATGTATTGAAATAAACACTTGTTCTGCTGTCCCTGAAGTGTTACATATTAACCAGAGCTCTTGCAAGTCTCCGTTGGAAAAGCCTAATGCATAAACTCTCTAAGTTTGCAGTCATTTTGTCTAAAAAGGGACATCTGAATTAATCCAGTCAGTTATTTTGTGGGGGACTTCCACAAGGGATGAATTTCTCTCTCATTTCTTCCTAATTTAATAGACAAAGTTCCTCTGGTCACAATTTTTCATCACATTTAGAATTAAAATTCAGGCATTCAAGTTCGTATTCTGACAAATCGCGCTGCAAACTGATCATTTGAACGCAGGCTTCCTTTTATGCCACACTTGCAGACGAGTCTCGTAATGTCGCAGTGAATGCATTTACCACTACAGGCAACTTAGTTGCTCTTATTTCAAACGGGATCACTGCAGGGAAAAATAGTCACTGGTAACTACATGTGCAGAGCAGCTGCAGAAGTATCACGCATCAGCTATCAACAGAGATGCCAACAATGCCTTGTTATCACTCCTCCTATTCCTGGTACAACGCTAACCTTCCACACATCACTGGCTTGTGCAGCACCCAGTACCACTGGGCTTTTCCTACTTGATCACAGGTTCAAACAGTCATACTACTCCCTTTTGCATTGTAATTGACTATTTGTCTCTTAGCTTCAATTTAAATTAAGAAAAACTGTCATGTTGCTATCAAGCTAAGGTACAGAATTGCAATATTTCGCATTATTAACTAGACAGTGTTTGAGTTCCAAATTACAATTCGTTATGTATATTTTGTAGTATGTGAATAAAATTATGGTTTTGAGGGTGGGTTTTTTTAGCAAAGATTTTAAGTAATTGCAGATTGATCTTGATTACTTCCCTCATCCCCATTTGGTGTCTAGTTCTGCAGTCGTCCTTTGTTTAACATTTACCCTATGATTTTGGGTAGAGTTTACTTTCATTCAGATGAACAAAAATGTCAGTCCTGTTGCCAAGCCTGCTGTTAGAGATTTTGTATGAATAAACCACTGAGAGTCCTTTGAGTTCCTTCAGGTTTAATAAGTTTGTACTGTTATTAGCAGTAGTTATACTGTGCCTTTCATCCAAGCATTTGAAGTGCACTGCTAATGTAAATGAAGCCTCTGCAGAAATCTGGAGACAAGGAAGTAATGCTAAGGGATCACTTCATCCAGAAACCAAGTAAATAACAAGAACTCTAATAATCTACAGAAGGGCTACAGATCTTAGAAGAGGAAGCAAAGAACTAATGTAGAAGAAGTGAATTAGATTGATACTAACACCTATTTCAATGTCTTTATGCTTTACATATAACACACATTATAGGCTAAACTGAAACGGAAGTAAAAGTGGATGTTAGTCTTAAAGGTTAAAGAAATGAATGATGACTGACCTATAGGAAGAGTTATGAGAAGTTTAGTTATGTGGCTGGCAGCCAAGAAGTTGGAGAAGTTTCATGCTTTTAGCAAGAAGGATAATCTCATACAGATAAAATTTCTGGATCTTACGATTTTTATATACTATATGATTTTTCAACACCAAGTAAAAGACAAGGCTTATAATATGAATAGTTCATTTTTCAGTCTGATTTATTCATTACAAGATCAGCAGGTATAACTCGTCCAAGATACCTCTGGCTAAGCAAGTCATTCCTTAGCTCGTGCACAGATCATGGCTTTTTACACAGTAACCCTGAAAAGAGGACTGGTGTGATAGTGCGGTGCTGCCCCTGGCAGGCTGGTATCAGTCATTTGATCCATTGCTAAAATACGTTGCTATTGCATGAAAGTAGACAGTGAGCATCCTCTTCTGTAAAGACTTTTCAGCATCTTTTGTGCAAAACCCCAGAAAACATAGTTGTGAATGGCTCTCACACAGCTGTTTCCAGTCCTGTGCTGGTCTGGCATTTCCAGCGAACTGTAAAAGATATAAGAAGCCAGGACTAGTGGCCAGGTACGGTCTGTAGCTATCGTTCAGCAAAGCAGCCTGAGTCTTTATCTTTGGGTCATTTAAGTCCTGACCCTGCGTATGTCTACATGGCAGACTTTGTAGTGTAGCTGGAGAGATGCACATGGGTCAGTGCCAGTTAGTCCAAGGGACTAATGGCCCAGCAGCTTTCTTCTATAGATGGAGGCTCTGAAAGCAGACAAAATGCCTCAAATCTTGCACTGCCCTGATGTCCCACTTAGTCACGTACCACTGAGCCGAATGCAATTCTTACTGTAGCCTGTGCTAGTGCTCTTCTACTGACAGAGGTAACAGTGGCTGTAAAAGTCCTGCAGCAATGGGCTTAGAAGACAAACTCTCCAAAGACCCATGAGAGCACTCCAGTTTCCAAGGTGTACTGTATGGAGTGCTTTTGTGTCTTCATTGCTAGCGTCATCCTTGCTAGCTCATTTATGACTAAATTTGCTATAAACATCTTACCCAGAAATTAAGATGTAAAAATAACAATGTGATGTGCTCAAAAGCACATCTGAAAAATTAAAGTTTCTTCTCTCTACTTGAATAGAGTTTTACTGGACAGCCCTATGGAGAACAAGTTTTACTTCCTTATGCCGTCATTTTTAATCACCTGCTTCTATTAATTCTTTAGTCATGGAATTTGTGAGCTGTTTTCTTCTCTTCCTATGATGAATTTATTTTACTTCTGTATCAGCTTTTGTTTGTAGATCTTGTATTTTCACACTTCCCCTCTCTTGCTCTTCCACTCAGTGGATAAAGAGAAGAACCTTTTTTTTCCTTTCCCGTCTGTCTCTACCATTTGAGCAGTATGATGTAAGGTCAGCTTTACAGAAGCTATTCTAAATTGTAATAGATGTATTCGTCAGATCACCCTTCAGACTCGAGTCTATTGCCTCAGACAGCCGTAGAAAAGCTAACTGGGAGAGTCTTCAAAATAAACATTAACTATGGTTTATCATTTCATTTCTCTGTCTCTAGAAATATTTCTCTTTGACCTACAAAAGATAAAACCAACAACTGAAAGGAGTTCTTTGCTGATTTAGTAGCCTGCTTTTGTGTCACCTTTAAGTTTGTGTTAAGCATCATCTCATGTATGATTCACATTAGGTTTGTTCTGTAGTAGTGAACTTTGAGAGTTTGGAGTGTGTTCTGGAGGAAGGTCTGGAAGTTCAGTATGAGATTAAAGTTGATGTTTAAATTTGCCTTCCCCAGAAATGCATCAGAAAGGCATACACAACAGCTCTGCCTTTGGGGTTACTTTCCTGCCTTAAGGCAGAGGGTGAGCTGAGAAAGAAATCTGCAGAAGGATCCTAAAACACCCTTCTCTGAATCTTTTAAGGCTAATGTCTCCTTTTCCTTTTGTCCTGACAATGCTGAAATTAATGATCTTTGGATTTAAATTTCACATGGAGTCAAGCTGAGATGTACCTGAATCCAAGTTTCTTTTAAATACAAAGTTGCTGCAGCTTTTGTTGAGAGCTAATCCTTGTGTGAATCATATGGCAACGCTCAGCATGCCTGGTCTCCTGAAGATGTTCCTTTGAGGTCAGCAATTGTCTCAAGCAAATATTTGCCACTTCATAAATCTCTGCTTGTATAGGCTTGATTCTATAGCCTCTTTTTCTGGGCAGTGCAAGATTATACAATAGCTATCATGCATCACCAGGGGAGTAACAAATCCTTTTGGAAAAAAAGAGTGGATATTCAGACTGAAACCCAATGGTTTTTGTAGTCAAACTAAGTTTTAGATCAGTCAGATTGCCAGTCGAAAGAGACAGGAATTCCTGGTCCAGCATTTTAGTGACTGAAATAGTATGTTGTGGAAGTTGACATATGCAGTCAGTGCACTTTTGAGAAGCAAGGGGGAAAGTCTGAAATATTTCTCTGAATGTATGATTATAGTGCTTGGGGAAGTTTCTGTAATAATATTTTAAATTATGACCATATTTCAAAAATTATTATAATGAAGTATATCAAATTTGTTCAGAAGTTAATGTTGAGTTACAGTTGCCATTTAGCCATTTGTACCTCTTGAAAAGTATATATATCACTAGGCATTTTATATATGGAAAATTTGATCTATGGTCATTGCGAAAGGATATGGAAAAGAGCTGGCCATTTTTATTGGATTCTGTCTGGTGTGACAATACTTTTTGGCTTCCAAGTGAAGGTAATCGTTCAATTTTTATTTAATATATTGCCAGAAAGTTACTCTTTAAAAATAACCAACATAGTGTTTTACTTTCTTTGAGTCGGAATTTAAACCAGATGATGGTTGTTGGGGGCTTCTGAAAACCAAACGGGCTGACATTTTATAAAATATCCCACATCTAATTGGTGAATGTGGATTACTTTAGAAGCACCTCCCATTGTATAATTCCTTCTGTATAATCTGATTGCTTTTTGCTGTGCTGGTCTGTACAAAGAAACTCGGTGACATCATTGGGCAGCTGAATGTCTCTATGTTGTCTATTTAAAGGGTTCTTCCAATTTAAAACATGATGTTATAAGGCTTAGACCGATGCTGCCTTGAACATAGTGGTCAAATTGAGATTAAAAGCAAATGTCATAATAGCTATATGTTCCCTGCTTTCCAGGCAATTCTTATATAAAGTGTGTTTTGTATCTCATCATCTGTATCTATTTCGAGCGTTTAGCACAGAAAGTGTGCAGTCTGAGTGTCCATAGGAGTAAGGACAGAGCCTGGCTGTGATATGGTTCAGCACTACCAAATTCAGTTGAACTACTGCAGTAGTCCCTGTTAACTACAGAATTGTTCCTTGTCTGACTGTAGTGCCAGTCAGGATTATATTTAGATGCATCAATCAAGAAACAAAGAAGGAATTGGGACGGAGAGAGGAGAGATGCTGTAGGAGGATGGTAATGGGAAAAGTAAAACTATTTTAGCCTAATACCTCCTGGTCTACCTGGCTCCCCAGTCACAGAGTACCGTGTGCCTTTGCAGGCAGAGGTGGCTAAGTGAGAGATAAATGCATGTGGCTTTATACAACCTTCATATCTTGCAGCTAAACATTATTTATAGGTATTCATTAGTTCTCCGCTATTTTGTAATGAACTTCTGCCCAGGTTTCTGGCATTCTTTTTGTGAGAATGATTAATAGTGAATGTTAAAATTCTTTAAAAACTAACTTGCCTGCAGGACTCAGTGGAGAGAAGAAGGATGACAGTAGTGCACTGCTTCAGGGCGATACTGAGAAACTCTGTGTTGAGAATAAGTGTAGTCATTGTTGTGATTTTTTTTCCTTTGAAAACTTTTGCTGAGCTTAATACTGCTATTGAAAAAGGTAATGTCTCAGACTTCATATTTAAGTTGTTGACATAAAATGTATTTAGTTGTAAACCCAGCAAACTCTCTGTAAATTGTATGTCTCAGACCTTACTCTTGCAAACACCTCCTCATGGGTCTTACCTCATCAAAATCAGCTATTTATACACGTAAGTGTGCCGATTGGGCTTCCTTGCTTTAAATCAATGAGTTAAAAAAGACTACAGCTTCCAGGACACTGATTGATTTATGCGTGTTGGCAATAAAATACGTAATGTACCATAGTTCTTTCAAAGTACCCAGCCAAGTTTATTGGGACTTTTATCCTGCTCACAAGGTTTGCCTTACAGGACCAGGTTTCAGCCATAACAGACTTCCCAACAAGTGGCTAGATTGTTTACTTCGTGTTAGTTAGGCCACCACATTTCTTAAACAGAGGGTTTAGATTTACCTTGGGATTTTAAATTTAATATTATAAAGGGTTTTTGTTGGGACAGAAGGGGAACATAATCACACAGAATCACAGAATCATAGAATGTTAGGGGCTGGAAGGGACCTCAGAAGATCATCTAGTCCAAAAGCCTGTAAAATTAATGCAAGCTTTTAGTTGATTTCCAGGAGCTTTGAGTTTAACTTTGAAAGGATGTTTTGGAGAATTAATTAACTTACTTAAATAGATACTTCATTTGTGATCCTGGAAATATTTTTTCTGTTTCACCCAAAACCACAAGGTCTTTAGGATCAGAATCCTGAAACAGTAGCTCGTAGTACATTTTACTATTCTTTTTTGTTGTTCTTAAAGAAAAGACTGAAATTTTATGAAACCCAAGACTTCCAACTGGTCAGATACCAGAATGGGACTAAGCAAAGTCAACTACTAATCATGTCTCCACCAGTGTGTAACTAAACCCACACATAACTACAGTCCTTTCACCTTGCTGTTTCCTTTGTGCCTTATTTATTTATATTGCAAACTTGAAAGGGAAAATACTCTCTCTTGCTAAGTGCTTGTAGAGCATATAGCCCCAGTTTCAGCAGGGGCCTCTTGATACTATCGTAAGAAAAATAAACAGTTAAAGTCTAGAATAATTGCTTTAATTAGATAGTTTAGAGCTGACTAACTGCAGATTATGATAGAAATGTGTCATGCTGGCTGCTATACAGGGTACAGAATAACTGGTTTGTGTCCTTAGTTGCCAGCAACATTCTTTTTAGCTCGAGTTATTAACCTGTATTGCCCCCAAGAACTGAAATGTAATATCAGTATGGTAACAAACATGAGAATGTGCATCGTGTTTTCATGTATTACTAAACTGTTTTATTTTGGAAAAGTTAAATTACTCTTTAATGTATATTCCTTCCTCAGTCCAAAATCTGTAACATTAGGGATCTCCACAGGTCATAATTCAGTCTTTGCTCTCTTATTTTCCTCATACTTCCGTGTTACAAGAATAAGAGTAATTTTCTTAAGATCCAGACTTTTTCTCCTTTTTTGGGAGTTGTGGTTTCTGTTCATGGTTCTCTGTTTTGCAGAGTTTAAAAACCCAAACTGTTATTAACAGTTGATCATATGTAAATTCCAGTTTGCAGCAGGTGGAAGTTTTTAGTTTTACTAAATTTGTGTTGTCAGTTTTGAATAGTTGAGGGCTACAACACAAAAAATGCACTATGTTTGGTAAGTATGGAAGGCTGGAGAGAGAGACACCTTGGTTTTGCACAAAGACTTCCTGGAATCTTCTGTTGTGCTTCTCTTTCTGGTGTGACTAGGGAAATTCTTGCAGACAAAAAAAGTAGACCCAGCTTTAGAAGTGTAGAGTAAATCAGATAAATTATTTCCTTTCCATAATGAAACACGAACGTTTGTACATCATTCTACAGGTGAAATTAATCATTAATGGTTTCCTGTTCTTTGGTTAAATCCAAAACAGGAATGGATAACTTTTGAAAGTTCTTACTCATCGTGTCTTACTACAGCACAAATAACGGCTTCCGCCATATCTGTGACAATGTTTTCTATGAGAGAATATTGAGTGTTGAGAGTTCAGTAGGCATGTAATAAAATAGGAGCTCATTCTTCTGAACAAAAAGTATTTTAAAACAGTGGCTTTTAGAAATCTGTCCTTATTTGGAGTCACTGCATTTTTTGATTTAAAAGTTGGACTCTGAGATTTATACAGGAAGAACTGGATTATTAACATGCAAAACCAGGCACCGGCAGACACATAATATACCGGTCTCAAGATATTTTTGAAATGTCACTTAAAATATTTAGTAGCTAATAGAAAAATTGCTGCAAAGGAAGCTAAGGTGTCAGGTTATGTGTATTAGCATATGCAGCAATTCTGTGTGGTCACTTGAACATTCAGTAAGTACAAGAAACTTTATTACACTTTCTAAGGATTTGGGGTATGGTGAGTAGAGTAACACAGGGAATTACTGCAAAGTAATTCATATGCTATAAATTTATGCCCCAGCGTAATTTGCAGTGATTCCCCAGGTAGACAGATGCAACACAAAATGAAATAGAAATAAACAAACAGACAGAAGCAGAGCAAACCCCAGCTTGCAATCCTGTCTGGAAAAACCCACAAGTTTTCATCTGGCTGAATATGAAGGAAACACAATCGATAAAAGGGGATAGTGAGAACTCTTACAAGTTCAAGTGCAGTCAGCTATGCATCCTGAGAGAAGCCATGACCAAACTTGCACGGATAAAAATACAAGAATAGACTGATGTCAGCAGCTTTGTGGTTTTATTTTCATATTCTGTAAGACAATCACTGGTGGCAGACAGACCACCCCAGTTTGCATCTGGTTAACCTGAGGTTTAAAAATGAAATATGATTTTTTACCTAGTTACTCCTAGACTTCTAGATAGCGCATGGGGAGGGCTTTTTATGTGGCATATTTGGTCAAACATGTTAGGAAGAAGTGTTAAAAATAAATTATTTGCTAACCACAGTGAAAATTAAATGCAGCCCCTGTGTATGGGAAAGGCAGAGGAGATTTTCTTATGTAATTCTGTCTTAGTATACTGAAGCATTTGGCCCTCAGCAAAGTGCTGTTTATATAGAAGTGGGACCGAAGGGTCCCAAAGCCATCATTTCTGCTTCGGTTAAGTGCACTCACTGTAACTAGAAATACAAAGATACAAAATGGCTCACACAGGCCACCTGAGTGTGTCTTCGTTTTAACTGTTCCAACCTGATCTTTTCATAAACACAATGTTACATTTCCCTTTGAAATTTTATTTTGATTTTGATAGGTAATGATCAAACACAGCAATCTGAAATCTTTAATGGGAACCTCCACATCTAAATCTCACAGGCTCCTTTTCAAAATCTTGCTCTTTGAAAAACACTGCAATATATGGTTCATTTCCTGGTCCTGTTTTTTGGCAACGGGACAGTAGTATATTTTTGCAAAGTGAGATGTTTCTCCCCAAATCCGAGCACCTAGTAACAGCGGTCTTCAGTGCTGCTTTCAGGCTGTCAGGAAACACATAATCTCACAGATGTGTCCTGGTCACAGCTGTGGCAGGGTTTGCCTGTGCATCCTGCACAGATTTCTCTGGATACACCATCTCCAGGGAACAGGAGCCTGCACCTGCTTCTGCACCGGGCAAGGTTAGTATTGCGAGAAAAAAATCTATTTTAGCAAAGGAGAACGGAATGCTTTTCATTGCTAAGTTGGAAACAGCAAGACAAGAGAGAAATAAGGAATAATAAAATAAACTAGACTTGTTACCAGTCCTCTGAGTGAAGGAAAGACAACGGGATCTTTTTCTGTCTCTTCCCCAGATATGCAAGACAGATCAACAAACATTCATTCTTTATCTTGCTATTTTAAAAAGTTCTGCAGGGATATGTCTTTAACTGGAGCAGGGAAACAGGCAGTTCCTAGGCAGGTTCAACAGCTTCAGGTGACACTAATCCATGACTCATAAACGTTACCACACTATTACTACTAGTAATAGCTTCTACACAGTTTGTCAACCTGAGCCTCCTTATAGTCACCTCCAGCTCCAACTCCTTGGAAAACTCTTCTTGTTGAAGAGGGGGAGCTAAGGAGTTAACTATGTTCACCAGGAACGCGGTAGTGCCCTTTCATCAGGTCATGCAACAAAAGAAATTAAGAAATAAAAATAAATCTGATTTTCATTCCTAGTCTGTTCCATACACATTCTTCTGTATAAATGAATGTTGTGGTTCTTTTTCCAAGAACTATGTGGCTTGATGGGATGCGGAATGGTATCTTTTCAATTTACATGGAAATTGCCAAGAAAATGATGGGAAAAAAAATATTTTCTTAATTTAGAAGTCACTCCAGGAGGCTGATTTCTCAAGAGCATAAACTGCCACTTTTTTTTTTGTGTGTGTGTGCTTTTCACAACTGATTAGAGAAGATAATCCCAGAGAACTTTAAGAAAAAAAATGAGAAAAACACAAAATCATGACCTGGAATAAGAACAAAAGCTTGACTGTCCTCTGTAAATAAGCTGTCTTGATAGGGGACTGTTCCTACTGGACCTTCCTCTTCCAGGGCAAAACCTGGTTTAATGAAGTTATATTCTCACATTTCTCCCATAAAAAGTTGAGCTCTGAATCTGGCTATTACCACAAAAACATTTAAAAGTCACACCCCTGATGCTGTTATTTAAAGCTGGCCAACATATTTCAGCTCATGCCTAAATATAAGCAGATTAATTAATTGTGCTTTGTGAATTTCCACTTCTAAAGAAGGACTCGTGCTTTCAAGTGTCATATTTAACCACATCTGAAGCCTTCAGCCGTTATCAAGAAATCTGCATTTCTTGAAATGTATTTCGGGATGAAAAGATTGTTGCAAATTTGCTTTGAGAGATACCTGTGAGTTCCTGGTTCAGTCTCTAGGATTGTAATTCACTTTCACTACCGAGGGTATTTGCATCACTGAGCTTGGTCGGCCCCAGACTCACCTTACGGCAGGTAGGTGACTTCCGGATTTAAGAAGTTTCAGTTACTCTGAGATATTTGCCTCACAGCTTTGACAATAAATGAAGTATTTATTACCGATGGATGTACTTAAAAGGAAGGCAGTGACTGTCTCCTCCTCACGATGTCTTCCAACAGGGCTAACAGCACAGCATTTTGATTACAGGACAATCTGCCTTTCACCTAAGTATTTTTTGCACGTGAAACTTTTACGTCCTTGACAGAAAGACTGCATCTATTTAAACTTAAGTGTATAGTTTAATATTTTACAGCATAAGAGGAAAAAGGTCCATTTGAATGAATGTTTGAAGGACACTAATAGGAAACTCTAATGTTGTGTTACTAACTGCTCCAGTGATGCTCAACTACTTGATCTACGAAATCAGGATCTGGGCCAAATCTTGTCAAAGTTTTACAGCCTAGATTTTCACAGTTTGCAAATGGTAGAAATCTGTTGCTCTGAAACTTCTAGCTTGTTTTTCAGGCTGTCAAAGCACAGGAGTTCAGGCGGATATTTGGCTGAGAAGCCAAAACCTGAAATTTTAACCAAACTGAAAATGAGTTGAGTTTTATTTGTCACCGTGTATAATAGTGATACTGACATTTGCAGCAGAAAATATTCTTTCCTAGATAAAACTGTAAATACTAGAAGCCTCTTAATAAACCACTTCAGAGATTTCCAGCTTCCTAATTGTGATCAATAAAGGATTATTCAGCTGGCAGAATAACTCCCCTTTATATATATTTTCTTTCTTTAGCCACCAGTTTCATTGGCATCAGTGGATTCTGTACGTAAAGTAGTACTAATATACAGTGAGGAAATGTCCTGAACAGCAAGAACAGTTTTTCAGTAATTGAGTTTGCATATAGAGTAGTGAAGAATTTGCATGGTTACAGATGTAGAAGATTAAATATAAAGGCACCGTTACCTGTAGGAATGAAATCCTTCTTGTCAGCTGGTTGGACGACTCATGAGAAGGAATTTCCTGTTGTGGCCAATTTCATCTCTCCTTCCTCCGCCCCCATTACGTCTTTGCTGTGCCTGCTTCTTCAGCTCTATCCGAATATATTTTCACTACGGCACATTGAGTTATCAATCAACAGGAATCTCAGCTGCTGTTGTGCTTGGTGGACAAACTGTTCTTTCTTTATACTAACAAGGAATGCCTGAAATAGCCAGACACACAGCATTGATTGATGCAGCTACAGTTTACACACCTAGATTCAGACAGTCTGAAACTGCCAGAATTAATGGCTTATTATTAGAAAAATCCTTCTGGTAGACTTATAATTTAAAACCATTTAAATGTCTCAGGCATAATCACCGAAGTTTTAGCTGGTAGCTTGGTGGTATGGACTGGAAACAGGTCTGCCTATCTCAGGTGCACTTTCTCTTAATATTTTTTGATGGTTCTATGGTTTTTCTGTATTTCTAGGATGTGATATTTGGGATGACCAAGACTGATGCACAACTTTTTATAGATTACAGTATGTTCCCAACATATATCACTGAGCAAAGGAGAAAACTGTCTTCCACTGAGCCAAGCCTAATCCGAGCAGGATCTGGATCTCCTGTACAATACAGCTCCCATTTTTCAGTTCTATTAGAAAGCAATGTTCTAGTGTTAACTTAAGGGAGCAGGGAATAATTAAGAAGTGAAATACAAACTTCCCCACTCTCTAAGCTACAAAGAAGGGGAAGAGAAGGACATAGCAAACAGCCTCAAAGGTGGGAGTTGTTTCTTGTTTATCACACTAGCAAAAACCATGTTAGGGGCTCTTTGCATGGTTCTAAAAGGCTGAGAGTATAAAATGACCAAACTTCAAATCACCTAGACTTCTTAAAGCATATCAACAGTCTGATTTGGGGGAAATCACAAGCAAGAAGATAGGACCCCAGAAGTTTAGAACTATGTAATGTAGTTGCACAACCAGAAAATGACCACACATTTTCGGTTACCGTCTTGACCTGCCTGGTTAGTTCAACTCGGTGAGCGCACACTGCTCAGGGAGACACCAGGAAGCCATCCCCTCAAGGCAGTCTACCTTTGCTATAGTGCTGGCAAAAGCAACACCTGCTTTTTCTCCTGGACTTATTCTATGACAGATAACAGAGTATTTGAAGGGAACATGTTGGAAATGAAGATACCAGGTGAAATGTGAGTGAGATAACACACAAACAGGGGCTATGGGACAAAGAGAGCAGTTTTGCCATGTATGTTCTTACTGCCTTTGACCGTGAGTCTTAACCTAATGGTTAGCCTCTCTGTTTTATGTATGAGAGCTTAAGTTTGTGACTGGCTTTCATCATGAAAATGAACCATGATTTAAAAGCTCAGGCAGCACGAAATGCAGAATATTGAGCTATGGCAAAACCTGTCCAAAGGCTGTATTAGTACTGAGTCCTCCAAAATTGTGCATGGGGTGCCCGATTAGGTGAAATCAGAAAACATGATGAACTAAGAAAGGATTGTGGCTCTAACTGAGATTCAAAGCATAAGGCTGTGTGTTATCTAAGCAACAGTCTGCCCTCAGGAAAAGCTAGCAAACAGACCTGCATATCATCATCACTGAGTGTGTTTTGGAACGTGCAGTACATAGAGCCAGGATGCCTGAGCAGTCTCTTACATGTTGCAGAACTGTAAATGGCTATAGCTTTGCCACCTGTTTTAATACGATACTCTTAGCTTGAGTTACCGTGTAAATCTGTAAGAACAAAATCACCAACGCGCCTAAGGAAGCTTTTAACTGATAGAGTTATTCTATTAACAAACTAAAACAACTTTTCTGGAAGTACTCAGCTTTTCAAAATACTCATGAAGGCTGATGCAAATATTTATTTACATATCACCTGCTAGATATCTTTCTATCTCTATTCTGTTGCAGCCTAGTCAATCAGAACATCTAGTGCTTGAACCAGGTCAAGCTTTTTGTGAACTAATAGACTAAAAAAGGTGCTGTGTGCTGAACGGTGTATTATTTTCATATAAAGTTTATGCTTTAGCAACTGTCAGGGCTGTTGTTACTTTAGCAGTCCTCTTTTGGAAGACAATCTTTTTATGGCCCACTATCCCATTCTCTAAGTTATCATGAAAAGAAAAACAGTCTCGGCACTATTGCATTTTCCCTTTTGAACTAAATGTGTGCTGTTCATCAGCTTCTGAAGGAAGAATGACTTAAAGGCTTGGGGAGAAGCAGGAGGCTTCTCTGTAACCTTGAGAACATGTGAGGCTGCAGCCAGGGTTGCCTGTGTACTGAGGACACAGCGTCAGTCTGCCAGCTCTGCTGGAAAAACAGATTTTTTTTTCCTGCTAGTGCAAAGGGCATCTTTTTTTTTCCTTTTCTTCCCCCCAAGCTAGACTCCGGGCAGCTGAGCACAGGGTGGTTGTCTGTGGAGCACAACAATGGTCGGAGCACTGGCTGCTATGCCAGACCATTGTGTCCTGGTTTGTCAGAGCACTCAGTCACTCTGTAAATATACATGGGATGTTAAGTGTATCTCTGTTCTCTTTCTACAAGAGCTGCTTCTGAAAAGGGTTTTTTAACTTGAACAGTGGCAGGAAAAACACAGTTAGTATTGATTTTGCAGGTTATCTGAGGCAAAGTCTTGTTTTGCTTTCTCTGGATAATTTGAGGCATCCTTTAAAACCATGACTTTGAGACATCCCTTGGAAAAGAAAGAATTTTAGAGACTTTTTTACTTGTCTTTTTAAAAAGTGCATGCAAATATAAGCCCTTTATATTTAGCCCTTCTTAGCAAATCTCAGTACACATGCAGTCTTTAAATAAAACATAAGTTTCTTTTCTATTTATTTACATTTCCTTTGTTTCAGAAATAAATTCATAATATAGCCAGTCACAATACATAAGTGCTTTTTTCTGTCTGAGTAGTTAATATGTATTTATATGAAGTAGGGGTAAATTAATGATATGTTTGCACTAGGAACACTAGGACTGTTTGCACTCTCATTGCACTAGGAAGTTCATGCAAGGACATATTTCTTATTTTTATTTAACATCCCAAATTTTATTGACTCGGAGTCTTAAGGTTAATAGGCGTATTTATAAATATACCCACATCAATCCACATTGTGGCTCTCTGTAAGTGCTAGAGAGGAGTTGTTTGCACAGGAAGTTGAGACAAATTACCTAAAGATATGATTTTAAAGTATATTAGTTAAAGTGCATTAAAGCTTGGTGTGAATGTTCTCATTCAGAAGTAAAGTGACTGTAGTTCACTTTACGTTAATGCACTTTAAATTCACACCTTTCAGCTAATTTAGCTTAACTTCCTGTGCGGACAAGCCTTAAGATTGTTCCCATTAAATGCCTGTGCTGAGCTTTATTTTCTACTTCTTAAATGCAAGCATGTCAAACAGTCTTATGTTCTAAAAAGACTACCTTTTAAAAAGAGATCTTGTTACAAGTTTTCCAATCATGAAATTTGCTTGAATGAAGTTCTAGGTGGTAAATTTTAGGGTAAATTTTTATTTTTAAGTTTTCATATATAATTTCAGGTATGAGATTAGTGAGAGATAAAAGGTATTTAGCCAAACAAGACCCATAAGACACTGTGGGTGATCTAAAGGCATTCAACGGGAAACAAGGATGTGAACCAGTGGCTGGATCTGCAAAGTGTGCTGGTCCCAATCTAGAAACCTACCTGAGGTTCCACTTCATTTTTGATTACTTGAGTGGTCTCATTGTTTTCAGTGTAACTACTTAGACTTCTTAGGGGTTAAAGAAAATCATGTGCTTAATGCTTTCCAGGGTTAAGACTAGAATGCTAAACACATTTTAGGGTTTAGCGCGATGCGTTTTACTCTGCTGATGACATGAACTTTAACCAGCAAGTGTGCGTTACATTTGCCAGCTGTTATCCGTGGGGTTCTATGGTTTGATCAGAGCTGGCATGTAGCTCAAATAAGACTGTATGGCAGCTGATAGTTAAGTATGTGTGTAATAAAAATTGTATTTTTGGTCCTCAGATAATTCTGAAAAAGCTCCAATTCTCTTTCATACTCTTTTCCCCATTTGTCTTATTGTTCATGGTTTTTTAGGAAGCAGCAAACCAGCTTTTATATCAGGCTTTATTCCCTGTATTTGCTTTATTCACTTTAAACACAACTTCCCTCCCCTCTTTACATTGTTGATAAAAAGTTACAAATTGCATAAGAAAATTAAACTCTGAAGTACCAGTAATTTCCAATGACCCTTTCCTTAAAAGTCAAACCCTATACGAAATAGAATAATCCATGAAATTTTGCATATAAAAATTAGTAAAGAATAATAGACATATATAGACATGAGATACATTGCTAGAAACCAACTTTTCCTCACACTTTAGTAAGTAAGAGAAAGTATATTACTTGGTGCTTGTAGATTTAGAGAGTACTAAAGAAAACAAAAATCTTTTGATATCATTAATGGTTCACATATTTGTTTTTCCACTGGGAATTACAATAGTAATGCCTTCTGTGAGTTTGTTAGTTTTCTGCTGCCACCTCTTGAATCGTCAACATGGAATATCATGGAGGGAACGTATCTTAACACAGGGAAAAAGCATTGTACAGGTATTTGTGTTACAGGATCAGCTACAGGCCTTACTTTAGTAGGTACTGCATATAAGAAAGCAAGCTTGCTGTGCAGACACATGATGGATGAGGGTGGAAGAGGTCAGAGAAACAGGAAGCGACTTGGTCACAGTCATATAACAAGAATAGAAACGAAGTCTCCTCACTCCCAACCCCAGCGTGTTACCCAGTATTCCAGACTGCTGCTCCATCGGTAGAGTTGCTTCGTTATTTCTTCAGCTCAGCCACTGCTTGAAATCCGAGCCCACTTACCTCCGATGTGACAATAAGCACCACCCAAGGTTTAAGTAGGTGTGTTGTATGTGAGGTAGAGCAAATTATTTAACAACTGTAGCATCGAGTTTTTAATTTATCTGCAGAGACCATCATTCCAGTTGTATTTTAGCAGCAAAGTACCACATTAGGCAAAATTAATTTGGCAGAAATAGAGAGTTTATCATTTCTTTGTTTCTTCTGCACATGCGATAGGTTCAAAATTGCTTTTCCAGTTGCTTCACAGACAAAAGTGTAGTCTGTGGGAAGGAGTGTAAACTAGTGGTCTCTGCAGCCAAATTTTTGGGTTTAGGGATGGTTGTCCAAGGAAACCTCTTTTCAGCATGTTTTAGCTTCAAGAAGAATTGACTTGTATCAGCTTTTAAGCTTAAGCCATAATGTCTGGGGACTCTTTTTCCTGGTATGCCATGTCTTTTTTGTAAAAAAAAGTCAATCGTATTGTTCTGAATCAAACATGAAATTTTATGGCAAGCTGAATCCCTTCTGTAGTGAGGGGAGGAGTGAGCTTGCTTCCTTTATGCTGCCGTGCGAATGTGGCAAAGGATGCAGGGAGAGACATGAAGTGTCCCACAGCCATGAGAAGCATTGTCCATGTTATATACAAGTACATTATTTCACAATTCCAGTACGGGAATATGTAGCTTGTTGTACTTGGGTCGTGTGTCAGACTAGATACAGTTGACATGTTATAACTTGCTAGCCATTACAGTGACTCAAGAATTCAGTCGGGAAGCAATTCACACTGGAATTTACTGAAGAAGAAAGATGCGCTACCACACCTCCAGGTTTTCCTCTTTCTGGAGAAAAACTTTAGCTTCAAAGATTTTGACATTTTCGAACTTTTACCCAGGATTTCTGGTAACACAGCAGGCTAACGGGTGCTTCAGTGACTGTGTCCCACGCGGCAGTTGTTGTAAGCTCCTTCTTTCAACAATTGTTGGGGTAAGTGCGCACGCACTACACGGTTGCTGTCTGCCAGCAACAGATCTGACACTTTCCGGAAGTTTTGGACAGACCTGCCCTACCATCCATCTGCTTTCAATTCAGGCTGCACTCACTCAGTAAGTCAACTCTTTCAGGAAGCATCTGACCTGCTGCTCAAGCTCTGTATATTTTTTCCCTGCATGCACGGATTTGCTCTGTTCCTCATGTGCACAACAATTATACCCGATACAGTAGGTCTGACATGATGCTTTCAAGGTGTTGGAGCCGGCTGCACAGGTGTTGCCCAGCATATGGGAATGTATTGCAGTCTGGGCTTATTACAGGAACCCCAGAAGGCTATATCTGACGTTTAGCTCAAACAGTTCCAATCACAAAGAGTTGCTATGGCAGAACACAGGACACGGAATCATTACAGTATGGATGGAAATAGCGATGAGGGAGGGTAGAAACACCTCAGATTAACTCTGCTGTCGGAGAAAGTGCTTCTCCTACTCCAGCCTTTCTGTGTATGTGCTGTAGAGTAACTGCAAGCCACAGAGTAACTGCAAGCATGTGTATTAATCCAACATACCTCATCAGACTAGGTGATGTGATCATGAACAGACAGTCTGTGCAGCACATGTGCGCTAGGACTGATGACTTGCAGAAGTGTTAGACTTCATGTATGTGTGATAGAGGGATCACATTTGCATAGGGCAGCCCTAAGTACAAACTCGTTCATGGGCTGTGGGAACACAAAGCTTAACCATGCTCTACAGCCACAGTGGCTCCGAATATTTATATATCTATATATTGCAGCTTGTTGTTTCAGTTGCAGTATTATTTAAGAATTACTTTTGTTCCTGAATTTCCATAGAAAAAGAAAGATGACCTTTTTAAGTACAGAAGATTATTTTAAATGTTCATGGAAATAAATTGCATTGTGTAGTCACTCTTATGCACAATTTATTTATACCCCATGTCCTATCAACATAGGAACTTATTATATTTTCTGTTTGCAAAAAGAGTATGGTCAGTATGTTCAGATGTGGCTGGTTTTTACTTCTTTAAAACTTCATTGTCTGCTCTTCCAAGAATTCATTTGCATTAGAAATTACACATTTGTGCAAACTGACAGCAGATAATAATTACAGCTTAAACTGTCAGCCAAAATACACCAAAGCTATGGTTCTCATATTTGCATTTTATACTCCTTCACTGTCCACTAAAGCAAATTAATTACACTGTGTTTCTTTTGCAAGTCAGCAGGAGGTAAATTGGTATTGTAGAAATGAAAGGGAAGAGTCTAAGAGAAAATCGTCAACCAATTTGTTAAGTTTTCATTTCTCTTTGCTGCATTGTTTTGCAATATCAAAGCCTGAAAATTAAATGCCTGTCATTGCTTTGGGCATTGTCTTGGTGCTGCTGGCATGGGAACTGTTAGTGGTAAGTGAAAATGTCAGATGAACAGCACCTAAAGGTCATCATGAGGACTTAAAAAACCTATTTCCTTTAATTTCTTAGAGGCTTCATCATTCATTATAGTTAACAGATATTGAATAACATGGCCTTGATTTCCTTTTTTTTTTGAGGTTTGTGGTATTTTGGCCTTTGCACTTGGGCGGATTCCATTTTAATTGTTCCTTGAAAACAAAATCCTCTCTTTTGCTAAAGTCTGTACTCCGTGGAAATAATCTGGGACATCTTCCATTCTGTTCAATGGACTTTAGGCTCAGGTTTATGTATCCAACAAAGTGCAGTGTTCTAAGTGCTTGTCTTGGGCCTACGCTTTACCCTGTGTTTCGAATAAAGTAGTTGAAGAAACTCGTTACTGAAGGATGAGGCAGAAGCACAATTTCTATATCCTGAGTGTGATCCAGTCCCCTACCCATATCCTCTCCTCACCCCTCTTGGCTCACTCAGTTATTATTTACTAGACCCGTGAGAACACAGGTTATCAGTAACGCAGCTGCAATCTTGTAAGTCAGAAGTTGTCTCAACATGCTACCAATGTTTCTACTTCTAGAGCCAAGCTGTGTACACCACTAGATGGTCTAATTGTGAGCCTTTGTTGGTAAAATTCAGGTGAACTCATGTTCTGTAGTTTGAATCATATGTTCTCTAGTCCCAGTGAGAAAATAAAAGTAGTCACATCTCCTATTATTACATATACAGGGAAAAAAAGAAAAAAAAACCACAAAAAACCAATAGCACTTGCTTCAAAATTCCTGGGGTTACACAAGCAACAGGTCAACTTGAATGGTATAAGAATTTTTTAAAGTGAATAATTGCTTTGGAATTGAATCTTGTTTAAAGAGCCAGGAAATCATAGAGTCATAGAATGGCATAGGCGTTTAATGTAGAAAAGAATCCACAGCAAAACTGGAGGATCTCAGAGCATTTCAAAAACATTTTGGTCCAATATTTCTAAATCTGAAATTAGAGGGAAAATTTTTTAAATTTTTTTTATTAAGAACTTCCATTGAAATTTCAGATTTCAAAGAAAAAGAAAAGCAAAATCATCAATACATCTAAACGTTTTTCTATACTTCTGAGTAGCTTCCAGCAGTAACAGTCAAACCCAACCATTTTAATCTGTCATCTTGATTTTCAATTATATGATTTCTGTTTGCTGAGCAGACAGTGTGCTGTAATAAAGGTGGAGTGACACTAAGGTGGAAAGGAGCTGCAAGTATTATAAAAGTATTTCATTTTTTTATTTTTAGTTTTTATTTAGGGTCAATTTTGGGGAGTTCACAAGAGTCAAGTATGTTGGTTCCCTTGTATACAATTGTATGTTCCTTTATGAAGGTGTTAAAGATCTGACTCTGATCTGAACCTGCAACAGAAGTGCAAACTGAAAGAAGTAAATCTGATCTCCTAAGTCCAGACACAACTGTCAGCTGCTTTTAGGCATTGTTCTGGATTGATGCTTATGTTCTTAGGCTTTTTTAATGAACAGGTTATTTTTCCCTTCCTCTGTGATTCTGACTTTATTCAGCAGAATCTCAGTCTGCACCTCTCGTTTAACTTTGAAAAAAAATCTCTTCCATAACAGGTTCAGAAAGCAGTTTCCTGTGAATTTTTATGAGGATGTTATGAAAATTAGGGTTGCATTTTTGACCCCATTTAATCTCCAAGCATCTGGCTTGCACTGCTCTGTTTGGTGATGTTTCTTTCCCCCAATATGACTTTGATAAATACTTTTGGTAGGCTGCTTACCCTTTGCAATTCAAAGCATTAGAGTTATTTACTACACTCCTGCAAACTTTCCTATTGTTTCCACTGTCCTTTGTAGCAAATAAGTTGGAGACCAGCATCAGCTTTGCAGCAGATTGATTATGTGGCTGTTGATGGCTGCTTCTTTTGGTAGTTTTGAATTTCAGTTCAGAGTAAGAAGAACTGTGCAAGTACTATAAAATTATATCTTTCTTGCTTTTATTTTCCCTTTGCACATGATGCTTTTATTAAGATGATATACTATTTTTATTTGCCATGAAATCTTAGTTCTACAAAACTAATTTAGTTCAGATGGCAATACTTGACATATGAATTTTTAAGAACTTTGATGTCCTACAGGACAAAATTCTTTTCATGCACCTTTAGTCGACAAGCTGTATTTTTACTGTCAGTAATATTTACTGTTTTTTTGGTAGCATAGTAGTACCCCACTGTGAGCAGATACCCATTGTAGTAGGCACTAAACCAACGTTTATTAGGAGAATTCTTGCCCTGAAGAATTTACAGTCTGAACATGAACACAGAGAGGAGAGGAAAGGAAGGACTGTTTCTTCCTCTTTTACAGAGGAAGACTTGAATGCAGGAGTGTGGGGGCTCAGATCCACAAAGACATTTAACTGCTGCTGAAGTCAACTACTTGATTCAAGGTCCACAATCACTCTCTGTGTAATTATCAAGAGAGAAGACACCAGAGTTGGATATACACTTCCAAAACAAATGGAAAAAACCCAAGATGATAGAAACTAGCTACAAATACATATCTTTACATATGGTAAATCAAGATGTTTCCACCTATTGGCAGAAAATACTCCCCTGGGATGAATACTGGCAGCAAGAAACCCAACTGCGTTCATGGAACTTTGTAGCTTGATGTTCTGATGATCACAGAAAATAAGAAGTGTCTCAGGTATCTAGTCAGAGAGGTCTTAGAGTTTTGTCTTTGTCCTTGAAAGTTAACCTTAGAGGCTTCAAAGTGCGTTGACCTGACTCCTGATTGTGTGGAGGTTTTGCTTGTTCTGTAAGAGTTACAAGTACACACTTTAGAATGTTTTTGTTTAACATGGGAACTCCCCATTAGAGGCACAGAAGGTGTGTGATGTGCGCTGTTTGCTTTCAGCAAAACCTCTCATCCCTCTGCTAGAGATTTTGGGCTTTTGACCTCAGCACATGTCCCGAAACCAGAAGATAACCTGTAGGACTCTAAAACTAAAATTCTAAAGTTTATCTAGGGACTTGTATAAAAAGCCCTTTTGACTAACTAATCTTAGAAGAAAACTTAGAGAAATTAAGTGTTCAAGATGAGGATCTGGTCAATTATATATGAGCTTTGTTGTTTGCTGTACTGCTTAGTAGCAGCCAAACTGATATAAGCCAGCTCCTTCAGTGTAAAACATAACTAAAATCAAAATCGCATCATTTCATTGAGCTATCCAAGCAAATTCTGTACTTTAAAAAAACCTAAATGTTTCATAATTTGTGGGAAACTTCAAATATTTTCATGACAGGGAGTACAGCATAAAAATAATTGGAGAATGTGAAGATCTATGTAATATCATATACATTAATGTTTTCCTAATAGCAGTTCACTTAAGACATAGCTCTATAGTTAGCTTACAGATAGTTCTGTTTCAAAGTTAGGAGAGGAACTGTTTTTACATTATCTCACTGGATAACAGAAAATCCCCAGTAATTAATGCCAGATCCTCAGCTCCGATAGTTTCATTGAAACCATTAGGTCTATGCCAGTTTGCATCATTTGAAGATCTGACCCAGCAGGCATAAAAATGAAAATGGCAAGGCAAAAAAATATGAGCAATTTGATATCAATAAAAATGTGCATGAGGTCAGTGAGGACAGAGCCTTTTCAAGTTTTCCTTTGACTTTTTCATCCTAAAGAAAAACTTTTTTTTTTCAGACATTGAGCAAGGTAATGTACAGCAAATGATAAATTACAAAAGAAAATAATCTGTTGTAATAAAACCTGGGCAGAGGCCCAAGTATTTGTTCCTAAAATATTTATTTTCCCCCAGCTGTATTTATGTGCGAATACACTGATGTTTCTAAAGCAAGTATTAAAAAATGTAACATCTTTTGATTAAGGAACTGCTTTTAGTTATACACATTTCCAGAAAAAGTTCTTTCATTTTCAAAGTTCGAACTTTGACCTTTCTAAAATCTCACTATCACAACTGGCACGTTCCAACTATTTTTATTTGGCAACATTTGCAGAAAAAGAAATGACAATTCAGCCGTCTGAATCAAATTTCTGACACAGAACTCAGTTGCTGACAGAAGAAACTGTAATAGATCAGAGGACAAGTTAGTTTCTCGCTTTGAATAGCAAAAATATTCTGTAGCTTGTGTTGAAATTATTGTCCCTGTAACTTATGTCTGGAATAGATATATTAATAATTTTTTACCAAAGAAAAGTTAAATCAGAGACAAACATACAATTTGCTGTTAACTGAAAAAAGGGTGCTTTTATTCTACCTCACCGTGACACCGGTAGGATACCTCATGCAAAATTGTTGTAAGGAAAATCACCGTTTAACTAATGAGCTTTGTGAAAAAAGAAAGCTTTTCAGAGACCTACATGTAGAAAATGAGAAGTTTGGATTTTACGGAGTTCCAGGGAGAGGGTATTGTACTGAGGAGCTGGGTGTGGAGCCGCACATGTGATTAATTAGCTGCACCCAGGTGGTGAGATAAAAGAACAACACGCAGCTTAGTTGTGAGGGAGTGGAGGGGAATAGGGGCTACTGGAGGAGTGCTGGGTCAGGGAAAGGGGCTTGCTCTACCAGCGAGATGAAAGGCTGGGCTGGGTACACCTGCTGGGCAGGCAGCGGCAGAAGCCCTTGGATACAGAGGGCTTGGGAGAGGCCAGGCAGCAGGATTTGGTTTATCTGTTTTCTTTATTGATGACCCATGCTTGAACGGTAAATGTGTTCCTTGGGGGAGGATGCAGCAACCCTGAAGATGCTTCCTTAAAAAGTGTGGCTGGGGAAACTGAGGCAGGAATGTTGGAAGGTGGGGTCGTTGTTCGTACTGCAGGGAAGTGCTGCTCAGTTCTCCTACGCCTGTCTCTGGGTGCCCCCTCCAGCTTTGCTTTGCCTTTGGAGTGTTCTGTGCGGAGCCGCTTGGAACATCCCACTGGCTGCGGAAGGGGACTGATGGTGGTAACACTGCCCGGCAGGGAACTGCACGGAGGGGCTGAGAGCAAAATAACTGGATCCACTGGAGGAGCCATTCTTTTTCTCGAGCGGTATGCCGGGGCCTAGCCTCGCTATCGGGAATGGCATATATGGAATCAAAGTGAAATTCTATATGGGATAAGAAATGGGGTGGTCTTTATAGCAGGGTGGTCTTAAACTGAGGTTTAATGTATGTACAATATACAAACATTTTTGACAGACCATTAACACCTATAATCTTGTAAATATTTGCAATTTTCTAGATCATAAATATAGCTGCATAAGCAGTTCTTTCAGGACATCATTTATACTCCATTAAAGGTTAATTTACAAGTTAGTACCTTATAGAAAGAAGATATGTGTACTTTTATGTTAACTTTCTGTAAAGGGAGACTGGTGTCTCCAGCAGCAATTTGTAATTCTCCTGTGACGCTCCCAGTGGCACTATTCAAAGCACTATTTGAATTCTTTTCATCAGCTCATGTTCACAGCAAACTTAATCTTCTGTTTTGAAGACAGAGAGGGAAAGAAAAAGGAGGAAAAAAAAAAAAGAGTAAGATCTTAGGTCTTCTGTCTGCGTTCCCAAGCATCCGTCTGTTTGTTTAAACAGTCTCCCCTGACACACATTCTCATTTGTCACCGCGCTGATGATACCTGCTGCTGTATCTCAGCCCGGCTCGGCCAGCCCGGGTGTGCTCGAGTCTCTGTCGTGAAGGGGGGCAGGGAGCAAAGCAGCAAAGAGCAGGGGATTGACTCTGTGGGCTATGACTTTATTCACTGTAATGGCATTTGTGCTTTCTAAAGATCAAAGGCCAGAAAAAGGGCTGGGGGCAGGGGGAGAGGAAGAAAATGGTTCACTGTAGACCTAGTGAGGAGCTTTCAGAAGTGCCTGTGAGAAATTAGGTGCCTCTCTGCACATTTGATCATCTAACTTTGAAATCCTGATGAGAGAGCTTAGAGAAGGATCTGAAGAGAAGGGAGAATAACCACTCGTAAGTTAGGGCTGTTGGGAAAGAACAAACAAGGAAGGTGCCAAATTTAACTGATTTTGATTTATTTTATTTTTCTAAATGACAACTTTCTTTGTTGAGCCTGGTAGTTAAATAAAGGAGTGGCTTTAAAAATTGCAGTTAGCTGCAGATATACAGGGGAGAAAAAGAAATCTGTCGTAAATGCGTGTATTTGCTGTCAGTTATTGGGACAAAAGAAAGCTTTCTTGAATGGTATGGCACAAATTCCTACAACGGTCTCTAGGCATTTATTCTCCTTCCATAGGATTTCACATGAAGAGAGATGACAGTTTTGTGCTTGTTGCTCACTGTGTAGTATATGTTTATCTTTGTTGCTCACACCTTAATAATATAAAGATTGCAGCATTTTTTTTCATGTTTCCAACTACTGCATAGGGTGCAGAATGTTCCAAGATTCTGGTTTTCGCATTGAGACTCAGTTGGTTTCATGCACAAAGTGGAGGGTGATCATTATGTTACATTCACAACAAACTAAAGGGGACCTAATTGGGTATTCTTACTGTATCTTTTTCACTGGAAAGATCTTTATAAAAATTACTTTTCAAAAAAGCTTTTCTCAAAACGGAATGACATCAACACTTAGGTAATTTTCTAAGGCTCAGGCTAAGGGATAGGAGAACTGGAAGCTTCCACTGTTGCACATTGAATTTGTGATCTCTAATCCCCACTTATCTTTCTTTTCTGAAAGAAAAAAATACCTCTAGGAGGTATCTGGTATGCCAGTGAGGATGCCTTGTGTCCCAGGGCTGTACACATGCTTGAAAACCACTGCATTTTGCATGACCAGGGAGACATGATGTAACAGTTTTAAGAGGAACATAGATTTTGATGCTGAAGAGCAGCCTCGAGGTGCAGTTTTGCTGCTCAGCCGTGTGTGCTCTGCGGCACAGGAGTCCCAACAGGAGGCTGGAGAGCAGTGCCTTAAAGTGGCAGAACAACACAGGTCAGTCACAAGTCCGGTCGGTGCCCTTACGAGGCACAGACATGGTTGCTCTATGAAGTGCTGGGTTTGCACACACACGTCAAAAATGTGGGTTTAATTTATCTTGTAGTAGTTACCGTTCTCTGGGTAACAGTCAGCTTTGTTTTTCCAATTAATAAGTTGAAGATACTGATGATGCTTGCTGAATGAGCCATGCTTCCAGTCTTTCAATATGAAGCATAAATAAAAGAGCTATCAGAGCAGTTTATCTCCCAACCCTCTCTGAAAATATGTCTTTTGCAGGATTATTGTCATGAAGGTTATCATCAAAGCAGTGAGAAAACCAAGATCCTGACTTTAGAAATGTGAAACAGTCTAACAGTTATCTAAATATTTCCTTTAGGAAGTCTGATGCAACTGTCGGAAAAGAGTTTTCTGTTACCTTTAAACCAGAGAGCACAGAGGTAATAACTGGAGCATCTTTAGGCTGTGATAAACAGTTGCTACATTGCAAAGGAAATCTGCAAGTTGAACAAATCCAAAGATTCCTTATTTTACAATATATTTTTAGAATTCAAAAATTACTTCTTCCATCTCTCCAATAAGTTTTCAATATTTATATTCCCATGTCTAATACTTTAGCCAAATCACTGAGATTCTGAAGGCTTTCAAAACGCTTGAAAACATACATGTTCTAGCCAAGATTTTATGTTGTTTATTCCTTCAAAATCCAATCAGAGCATTGCTTTTATTGTTACATAAAGTCTGTGTAATTGTGCTTCATTTAGCTTTAGAAAATGCAGACTCCTATTTCCCCTGTCACAGACCGTACCTAATGGGGAAGGTGACCTATTTTTTCAGCTGTTTAGGAACTGCTGTTGTAACTGAGGAACTATGATCCGAAGTTGCTCTCAGAAGTTCTGTGTATGTTTTCCTTTCCTAGACCCTGCCACAAATCCATTTTATAAAAATAAGTTTTAACTCATCCTGGACTATTTCTTCTTTTAAAGTTTTCACGCTGAACAATTCAGGCGTACATCTATTGGGACTTTCAGGATTATTTACCAAAGTAGCCTCTTGTTTTGTTCTACTGACTAAAATCGTATTGGTTTCAACTGGTGAGAATTACTTATCTAAGAGTATAGCTACTCATGAGGCAAGAGATTATTCCATCACTGAAATTACATTTTCATCTGTTTTAGTTTCACTATAATCTCTCCTTTGTCTGTCTTTTGGTACTGAATTAATTTTCAGCTCTTCCTCCTGCCTTGGTCTTATCTTGCAAGAACGCTGTGGATGCAATAGTAATTTCCTATATGGCTTCTAAGTATCCTTAATTTTTAAGCAAAATGTGTTTCAAGATTTTTAAAAAATCAGTCATAGGTGAATACTGCACAGTTTGATTCCCTGACAGCTGCTTATAGTTGCTACAATGATACCTGTCAAAGTTAAGGAAGTTTTCAGCTTTGGTGTTTCAATTTAGTAAAAGGTACCAACAAGAACACAGACAGATGAGTTGTGGGTATTAGGAACAAGTTGCAGATGTTCAACCTGTAGTTAAGAAAAGCTTCTGTGTTCTGTGCTGTCTAGCAAAAGAATTAAACCCATCAAACCGTGCTCTTGAAGCAACTCATTGTCTCAAATCCCGCAGCATTGTCTCAAATCCCGGCAGCGAGTACCTTTGGATGGTAATTTCTGATCCATGGTTGGTCGTCTTACTTTGTCGGTTGTTGTGGTTTTTTTGATATTTTTTGCGTCACTCGTTCCTAACACGGTATTATTTTCAGAACAGCGCAGATAAAGCCAATGCTGGGTTTTGACCTTTTTTAATTATGACCTGTCAATTGTGAAGAAAGGTCTTGTAATTTTTTTCCTTTTCCATTTATTTCTGGATTAATGATGATGTAAAATCTTGTGTTATTTGAAATAAGTGAAATTGTATATCAGTGCATTGCCTTGTCTTCTTAGAGACAGAGGTGAAAATGAGTTTATATGGAACCGATATAAAGTTCTATTTATTTAGTATTAATGGAATAAAGTTCCATTGTAATTACTTTCAGACTTCACTGATTTTCCTATTTCACTCTCAAGCTTTTCTCCCCCATCTGTGTATGCTATTCAGTTGTATTAATTATTCCATATTGAAAAACACTGCTTGATAATTAGTTGGTTGTATAATTTGAAGAAATGCTGTAGTGAATTCTTGTTATTCAGAAATCATCTGCAAGCAATTTTCTCAAAAGTACTATTTACAGAAAATTATTTACCTAGTAGTTATACTCGAGAAAGTACAATTGCTCTCATGTCTAGAAAGCTCATTGTATGTATCTAATATTTTGGTTTTAATTTATTTTAACTCTGTTGGTTGCTTTTTCTTAGATGGACACAAATAAATATGGTAATTTTGAGTATAATAATTTCTTCACTTTCTTTTTGGATAGAATATTGTTAAAGGGATTATTCTGTCACTGAATGCCCCTTTTTAAAAAAATTAAATCAGAATTTTTATGGTTTTTTTCATGGTTGCTCTTCACTTCTGATTCAAGGTTGAAGTAGTTCTTACCAGCTTGACATTTTTCCTCCTGTGTAGTTCAATATTTCTCTCAAGAGAATTCCCCTTACTTGTATTGAACAGTAGGCAACAGAGCCATCTGCACCTGCAATTCTAAGAAAAAAAATCTTATGATTCATGTTTAATGCTGCTTCTTAACAAGTGCAGCTGGAATAATCAATTCGACTTTCTGTTTTTCAACAAATTCATCTGAAAGACGAAGCAAGACAGCAAATTTGTCCTGTGTACTGATAGTGGGCAATTCTCAAGTTCTTTCTAACAGAGGCCCCTAACCAAAACCAAAATATCTAGCTTTATTATGGAGTACAGGCAATAGAAAAGATCAGGTACTTCCAAAAGAGCACAAGATTTTCTGCTATAGGACTGCAATTATCATCCATCTGAGAATCTCTTAATACTTGACCACTACTGGTGATTTAAGGTGCCCGTCAGCTGTGTATGTAGTAGATCAGAAGCTGTGGGAGGGAAATGGCAACACACCCAGGCCCTGGTGAGGTGTCCAGTTTGTATGAAAACTGGTGCAGCTGCCTGGGCTCTTTGAACCTTCAGCTTGGCCATTAATTTCAGGACTCCCTTTCTCTTCTCAAAGAAACAGCTTATTCTACCTGAAAAGCTGTTGTTATCAACTGTTCCATTAATATACCATCATCAGAGTAGCAGAGCTTCTGGTTAATAGAATCATGGCATGGGGGTGCGGTCGTGGTTTAGGCGATCAACAACCCGTCACCAAAACACAGGAAGAACCAGTGCTCCCTTTCTGACCAGGGCATGCGTCTGCGTGTGTCAGTTCTGCTCAGAGTGGTGCAAACCCAAGAGCTGATCACAAAGTGAATTTCTCGTTGCGGATACGTGGCTTTAGCGCTGCCTGAGCAGCAACACTGGATGTTGTACGGGATCTGCTGCATGAAACGTGGATGGAGGCCCAGAGGCAGGAGTTTGCCCAGGACGGTGTCTTGAAGGAGGCAAATTATATTCTCATTCAAAAAAATCTGCACCGAGTGGAGCAATGCAGAATATTATCTAAGGCATATTATTTACCCATTAGAAAAAAAACTGACAAAAAAAAAGAAATTCAAAACTATTCATTGGCATGATAAAACTGTGCATTGTGGGGTTTGTGAGTTGGGTGGGGTTTTTTAAGGTTACAGTGAAGAAGAGCACCTGAATTAAAACCCATGGGTAATTTTCTGTACAAGGGCTCGGGCGTCATATTGATCAGTGATATTTGAAGGGTAATTCTCTTGCCAGCACTTAATATCTGTAGTTTCAGTCAGTGTTGCCTATAGGAGAGACTCACTACACTACCATATAAGATGTTTCTTCTGTGTGAGTTTGTAAGTTACTCAACAAGCAGGTTACCTATGAAATACACACATACAGATCATGCCTTATTTAAAAAAAAAAGATAGAAAAAGTACTCCATGAGAGTGTTCATATTGTGTGAATTCAGTTAATTTTTCCTTATAGCACCTCATAATTTTTCCGAACAGAGACTATTAATCATTTGAAAGTGTGCAGAAGTTTTGTGCCATAGCTGTAAGACCACCAAACTCTGACCCTTGAGGAAATGAATTCCTAAAGGTGAAAAGCAAGTGTTTTCTTAATTAAGCCACCTAAGCTGCCTGGTGGTTGCAAATATTTATTAACTCGATTCAGATGAAGTCAGATTAGCACTTCTAGCTGCAGAGAAAGTTGTTTCATTGGGTCACAAGTCCTTGTTTTTAAATCAATATTCCATCTTTTAATACAACAGCAAATCATTCTCCCCATCTGTCTCCTCTAGGTTAATATCTGGATGGAAATGTATGAACACTTTCTAAGTATTTCATTTTATAAAAAATATAGGAAGTAGTTATTTATAATAGACTGTTAGGATGTTGATTCTTTTACTTTTTTTTGAAGTTAATTTTTAATATTATTTTCAATTTATTGTGTGTAACTGGAACACAAGTGAGCGTGTAGATACCAAAACATTCTTCATACAATAAACTTGTAGGGTATGAGAGTTTGGTATCACAAAGGCTTTCCCAGCTGATGTCTTTATACGCTAGGACTAAGAAGTGTTCTAGGATGAGTTGGAGAACAAAAGGTACTTTAAAACTTGGCCCATCTGGAGGCTGAACGAGCTCAGAGTGTGCCTGGGGATTGGGCAGAGTGCTCTCCTGTGTTCTAAGCACCTTCTGCACCAAGATTAACCAGCGCTGTTCGTTGAGGTGTAAGGATGAGTGAGAACGAGTAAAGCATGTCCCAGATGGCCTATTAACAAGTTAGGAGGGCAGAGATTTTTGCCATCAGGGTGGGCCCTATACCACAGTCCCTCATGAAGAGGGATTGGGGCTTTTTTAGTCCTGAAATGAATAAGAAGTGGCTTGAAGGCTGCTTCCCAAGTACTTTGCTGAGTCAGAATTTGAATGTGGGAACTAAAACCAAGAGTCTCAGGGTCTGAATCAGATTCTAGCTGACCTGTTGGAAACCAGCATAATGCTTGCTGCAACCTGCCATGAAAAGTAAGAATTTATTTCAGATTCCTTTCTCACCTTTGGTGTTGATTGATGCATTAGTTACTACATGAAGAAGATGGAGGGGCTGTGAACCAAATCCATCCAAAAAGTATGTTCTCGTGAGAGAGCAATAATCCTTTTCTGTTGTCCTTTGTGGTGTAGGAGATGAGACTTGTGGCGACAGAGTGGGGACCAGTAACAGTGTTTATTGCCTACGGAGAGGCTGACATCATTACTCTGAAGGTGTCTCCCCGTCTTTTTCCCCCACCTTTGTATGCTGAGCAGGACTTCATATCCCTTTGGTCAGCTGGGGTCAGCTGTCCCAGCTGTGTCCCCCCAACTTCTTGTACACCCCCGTACGTACTCACGGCTGGGGTGGAGTGAGAAGCATCAAAGGCCTCGACGCTGAGTAAGCACCGCTCAGCGACAGTGAGAGCATCCCTGCATTACCAGCACTGTTTGCAGCACGAGTCCAAAAAATGCCAGATACTATGAAGAAAATTAACTCTCTCCCAGCCAAAACCAGCACAGGGCTTAAGCAAAGCGAGGAGAGGATATTTTTGTGAGCTGCTATTCTAACTGCTACGTATTTTAAAATCCTCCACTGCAACACAAAAGTAATGATTTCTGGCAGTGCTACACAGGAAAGATTTGGTTGCGTTTCCTCCATTTTAATTTTACTTTTATTGAAATACTGCACTTCAGGAAGGAACAATCACGTATTTTGAGTTTTGCTGCGCCCGTACCCCTTGTGAAGTGTACATGATCATATGTCCTTGTCTCTGTAAATTATAAAAAGGCTTTAACAAAAACTCTTTTATGCCAATGTACGTACCTCTGTAATAGACTTTGGATCTTCAGGATTTGAAAGCTCTCATAAATGCTCAGGAAAAATGAATGTTTAAATGTGCTTTTCAACTCAATGTGAAATAGAATTGCACTGGAAAGCGTGGAGTTTCTTCCCGGCAATCACTTCTATTCTGTTTAGGTTTTTGTATTGCTCCTGAGAGACACTGGTTTGGAACTCCTCAGAGTTATTTTCATTTTAACTAAAATGTAAATGAACAGTCACGTCAGACCAAATGATTGCAGTGTGAATTCCAGCCTGTGTAAAGCTATCATAGCCTGGAAATATGATGTTTTTCTGTTGCAGAGATGACGCATGGGGCTATTCACAAAAGCTGTCTAGTGAGACAGATTTCCTTGTGGTTCTTTCTCTGATAATACAGACAAATAGGGTCTTGGTTTGAATTGTTGTTATCTAGAATAGCCTGTCTCTGTCAGGATCTGGGAAAATTATTCTCCCCGGGTAAATGTTAGCCTTTGTAAATAGTCCCCCTCTTCCTACTCCTGAAGCAGTACTTTATTCTTGTGTTTTGAAATGCCTGATTTTAGTCACTATAAAATATTTGTTAAAGAGAAATAATTTCTACTTTTACCAGGGCAAACAAGCTGCTCTTTAAGGAATACCTGTTTAGTGAAATAAGCACTGCTTGGTGTTCATAGAACAGTAGGAAGTGGTTTATTCATTCTGTATGAAAAGTAATGATACTTGTTTCGTGCTCTGTGATAGATGTTCTCGTACAGCAAGTTGTGAAGAAAAAGGAGATTCACCTTCAGAAATAGGCCTTATATTAGTTAAGTACATTGCTAATTACTGTAATCATACAAAATTTGTAATGACACCATATATTTACAAGTTCCTTTTTGTCTTTTTCATGACCGTGTAGCAACTCAAAATTGTTCTGAGGTTTGAAGACAGCATCACTTTATAGCTATAGTCTGTTGGGGTTTTTTATTTTAAAAAAGTGTTTCTCTGGAATTGGGCATGCCAGCCTCTGCTCAGCTTTGCTCCATGCTCAATTTTCGTAAATCCTATTTTTCCTTTATTCTTTCCTAATCTAGAAATTGCTGGCTATGAAAAGCTCGTTAACTTCTGTTTGTAAAATGTTCTGCTGTAACTTGGATTAAATGCAGTGCAGCTGGGACTAGTCATGGCCAAACAATACATGGCATAAATTATCTCTGTATGGAGTGTCTGACTAGATAGCATAATCAACATGAGAGTGACAAAACAACACAGTTGCGCTGTTGTTGCTGACAACTTCATTATTTTTGTGCTGTTCAGCTGGGTAATTTGCTTCTGAGGAACAGCAGTATCTTCAGACATGTCCAATGCGTACACTTTTATAAGCTTTCTGAAGATGGATGTGGTTGCACAAGTTTAGTTTTTTTCTTAACACGGAGACCAACTGCAGGAGCCATTAGCAAAGAACACTCTACATTGCTTTTGCAACAGGGCAGCACTTCCATCAACCAATGTTGGTGAGCACCTCTTGATATGGATTTGGATAACTTAAGGTAACAGCAGCTGCTCTTGGATTCCTAGTTTCAAACAGTAATGGCTCTAAGGATATCATGAACTTCCTAGAGTAAGTTATTTCTGTTTACCTTAACTTACACTGCAAATTATCCCAAATGAACAAGTAGTGCTTTGCAGCTCAAACACTCCAGGTCTGATTCTATTCCATTGCAGCCAGGGCTCGGTATTCGCAGGAATTTTCCAGTTAGTAAGACTACAAAAAAAAGCCCCAAAAAACCAAACCACTTTGTCAAAAGCAAACTGTACAAAAACCCATACCATCTTTAAGGAATTCTGACCAAACAGTTCTGGTTTCCTGCTAGTTCATCTAAAACCATACTCTGAAATATAAGCAACCAGGGCCCAGAGTGCCAAGGCACTGCTGCCACACCGGCTGCCCCAAAATTGCAGACCTCCCGGCCTCCGCGTCCCTTTCTGTGGAAGGCGCAAGGCCCCGGCGCATCTGCCAGCTTCAGCCCTGCAGCAGAGCCTGCGTGTGCTGAAATCCAGGTCATGCTGAGAGGAGAGTAGATCAGGAACCCCGGCTGAGGCTGGAAGCCTGGGGAAGCTGGGGCTGCCAAACTCAGCTTCTCTTAGTAGCTTACATCACGGGTGTCTCAAATATTTCAAAACACTTGGGAAAATTATTTCACTGGGAAATTTTCTAAACTTACTCCAAACACAATTATTTTGTCTTCACTCACAATTTCAGAATTTCTTGAGTTTGATCATGTCTGTGACTGATGATCTGGGAAATATTTGTCTTTTTTATGAATATACTGAATACTTCTGTGTGTCTGTGGATAATAGGTTATTTGCTATGGATTTGGATCAAGAACACTGGCTAAAGAAACTAGTGAAACAGTAAGACTCAGATCGATGTCCTTGAGGAAACACAAGAAACCAGGGAATAAGACAGAGAATTAACAAATTGGCAAAAGGGTATGTGTGAAAGATGATAGGTAAACACGGAGCCAGAGAGGCAGAAATTGCCAAAACCAGAGTTGGAATCTACTACAGTAGCTCATATGTATAAAAGTTTGCAAGAAAGAATAAGTGTGAGGTATAAGAAAGTTACACTTTTGTAGGGAAAAAAAAGATACACTTTTTTTTAGGCTTGTTTGGTTTGTTCTGGTGGGTTTTTTTACCTTTCCCGCTGTATACCTTTGGCTGTGTAAGAAAACCACCCCAATATCTTGTTTCAGGGAGCAGAGTCACTTTAACCACCTTTCTAGTCCTGGATTTCCAAAATAAGAGCTCAGACAGAGGTGGCCTGTCCATGCTGCTTTGGGAGGGAGGCTGGAAACCCCATTCCCAGGTGTGCGATCTGCCTGGCTACGTTGCCCAGCCCTGGCCGTGACAGCGTATGGGACAACAGGTCTGACGTTGGAACAGTATTTTGTCTTTTAGAGGGATTTTGAACAGCCTAAAATTTAGCTTTGTCTCTAACGATGATGACAGCTTTGCTGTTGACTGACTGGGAAGTAGTCAGGCTCCATGTGACGTTTTCACATTCCAAATGCCTGAGCAAGTTTCCTTGCTCCAAGGCTTCCAACCCAGTTGCCGGATGACGGGTCTACCAAGCGTTTTTCCCAACCCCAGTGTGTGCAGCGCTGGAGCTCAGGGTGATGTAAGCCCCAGGCGCACTGGTCGCTGCACCTGGAGGCCGTGCTTGCACCCGAGCTACCAGCTGCGCTGAAGCCTTGGACACTGTGAGCCAGGCACAAGTAACCCCTGCGCCTGGCTGCTCCTCCAAGGACCACGGCGGGCTTTGGAAGAGCTGGGTGAATGCTGCCACCTAATGATGGAGCACACGAAAATGAACGTCTCCAGCTACCCTGAGATTTTTGTACAGGACGGCTTTGGGAGCTCCTCATGCTCTGCAGGAGAACAGCCTTCCTCATCCCAGAAAGGCTTCCAGTATCCAGGAGAAACAAAGACCGTTTGCTAAATGGGATTACTGGCCAATGCAATGTGCTGCCTTGTGGCTAAAGTTGCCTGTAGTGTATAAGGCTGAGAACAATACAGGGTAAGTGTTTTGGTAAATGTGTCAGTTAATCAACCAGCTTGGGCGGCCTCTTTAAATGAAACAACCCCCTAACTGTACATCTTCGTAAAAACATGCACCTTTAGCAACTGGGAAATCAGCGCACAATGTGTGCTGCAGGTAGGTAAACTTCTAGAGTGATCAAACATGGGATGAAATCTGCTATGATAAGTTAAGTAGTGTAAGTTCAGCAAACAAAATACTCTGTTCAACTAGTAAGTGTGAAATACCGGCAAGTGGAATAAAAAAAGGCTGGCATCTTTGAGCTGTCTAATGGAATCATCAAAGGCTGGGAACGTGCAGGTTTCTGTAAGAGATCAAGCTAACAGGTCTGTCTGCGTGTGATTTATAATAAACCCAGGTTTCTGTTTTCTGTAGGTCTTTTAGTCTTCTCCATTTCCAGAACTAGATGTAGGGGCCTCTCACACTTACTTACACAAATTCATTCATCATTTTGAGTAGTTAATTTCATTCTTTATCATTTGGTAAATCTATGATTACTTCTCTTACCCTACTGAGTGTCATTTTAAGTCTTCTAGCTTTGAACATCCTAATAATGAACTTATATTCACGTGACAGGAAGATTATAAATATGTATACTGAATATAAACAGACTAACTGTCTCTTATAGGACTAGCCTGGGCAAGAAAACATCTTTTCTTGTAGTATTCTACTAAATAATGTTCGGGTACTAAGTATTATGAAAGTTGAAATGACAACTGCAAAAAATTTACTTTCCACCAAGTTGAAGGGAGAAGGCAAAACAGGGAATGGGGACTATTGACCCACGATGAGAAATTGCTAGAAAATTTAAGAATAGGCTAGTTTCAGTAAACTCACTTCAGGTTTTTCCACTGAAACCTGCTGGAAATAGAGAATTGCCTCACAACTGAGTTCCACTGATGGGGGACCAAAAAATCTTAACCAGGGATTTTGACTTGGAAGAATCACCCCTATTCAGCACAGCCCTGAAAATGGAATTTTAATGCTTACTTTTAATTTTAACTAATTTAGATGTTTTAGTTTTTCAGTATCCCCCCCCCCTCCCCCGAAGATAATATCTCAGTGTTAGAGAAGTATTTGGTGGTTTTTGAAAGATTTCCAATCTTTCTCCTGTTGGCAAGGAGCAGTGACCTCAGTCAGCTGTCCTGCAGCCTTCCGAGTAATCACAGAATCACAGAATGTTGGGGTTTGGAAGGGACCTCAAAAGATCATCTCATCCAGCCCCCTGCCAGAGCAGGATCACCTACAGCAGGTCACACAGGAACGCGCCCAGGCAGGTGAAGCAGCAGAAGAGAAGAGGGAATCCTGTACATGTGTGGCCTGTGATTTTCATGGTATAGAAGGAATGTTATGCATATTGTCAGAGCTCTCTCTAAATTCTCTGCTGCAGCAAAACATGCAGGTGGTTGCATTTGATACTCGTTATGTCTTTGAATATGTACATATGCATGTTTGCTCACACACACACACTTAGGTATGCGTGCATGTAGAAAACCTCTCAAGAAATGGGCCATATCCAGATTGATTAAAAAAGTATAGAACAATTTCAAGTCCCGTGACATAGAAATGTCAGGCCCGGCACTAGATTTTAGCTTCAGCTACTTCGGCAAGAGGACAGTGTCTGGTGTGAGGTGCAGTACCCTTAAATGAGTTTTGAAGAGTGGAAGAATTAGGCTGGTCACCAGCTTTTGGGATGTTCCCAACATTTTCCAAAAGTGAAGCACCATATCTTAATAAAGCCAGTGGGTTTTTCCAGCAGGTTGTAACAGTAGCTCTAATATCCCTTTAGAAACAATTCAAAATGCCTTTTCTTTAGATATCAATGACCACTGGCAATGACAGACCTGAGATTTAGTGTGTTTTAATCTCTTGTCTATTGCCAGATACTATACAGGTGTTCTGGTTACATGAATGTAACCCAGTGGACTGTCCAGGAAGGATAACGATTTTCTAGATTGTTGTTTATCACCTACATTATTTTTACAATTCTAAGGCTGTGTATGGTTATTCCGTATTCTGACTTTGTAGCATCTTTGTGGGTTTCTGTGGGATCCAGCATTTGCATTTTTTTTCCCCTATAGTAAAAAAATATTTTTTTCCACTGTTCTCCTATTTTGGAAGCTCTCAGTGCACACATTACAGATGCTGTTTTAGCTGAAACATAGACATCGATAAATTGAGTTTATCTTATTCATTTAATATCCTTTTTTAAACGTAACCTGTTCAGGCTGGGAGCTTTCAAATGATCCTGCAGATGTCCCATGGTTGCTGCTTTTGTTGCTATGATTGCAGACAGCTGTGGTGATAGCTTGCTTGAAGAAAGAAGAAATACTACATCACATGCAACACGCGTTACTGGACAGAGTGTAGGACTGTGATTCTTTTTTTTTCCTTTTACTGATTTAACTAACTGCTTGAAGATGGCTGCATTTATGTCATTTTGCTCATACTCCATGGCAAATTAATTACAATTGCAGCTTTGTTTACTCTGTCAGTAATTATTTTTTCTACTTGCACGCTGTGTTGCTGATCAGTTTTAAGGGATACAACAAGCTGTCATGCGGCATCTTTGACCATGGAGGCAAGAGATTTACATATTAATCATTCCTATAGCTCCACAGGTATCTAGTACGGACTTAAGGAATGAAACGTTTCACCTGTGATACATCACTGTTTGCTTTAAATACTGTTTTCCTTTGAGATCTTAGCTTGGACTTCAGTAATTGCTAGTAATGAGCTTTTCATATCTGATCATTCATGCAGTGTAAGGAAGAGGTTTGCTCATTCTGCCCAAAGGCTGTACCAAAAATGACAGCAAAGCCAATGTGATTCATGGAATGAAGACAGTGGACAATTACCAGCACCTTGTTCATGATTTGCCTTGGACAGCCTAAGCTGGTAAGTCAAATTTAACTCTTTCATGCATATATACTTTATTATTACTTTCAAGTACAAAATTCTTTCATAACCATAATTAAGAACACATACAGTGTTGAATGGTTTTGGGGCTGTTGTGACTTCCTAAAATCTGAGTTTAACTCTTTCACAGCTGTGCTGTGTCCTACTAGTGCACCTGTCAGTACTGTGCAGCATATGAATATCTGTGCGACTAATTCCATAAAAAGTATTTGCCTTTGAAAAAGCCCAAAAATACGCTTCTGAGTGTTCAAAAAGTGTACAGAAAGTGCCATTTGCCATAGAAGTCTTGTAACGTGCATTTCAATTACACAGTTCTGATCAGTGATGTTAGCACAGCAGATCCTTGTTACACAACTCTTGTTTTTCTTCCAGAAACTACTAGCTGAAAATGACACAGCAAATGCATAATTTAAGTCTGCTCCAGACTAAAAAGAACAGCATGCCATCCTCTCCAAACGCTGCAAAGCGGTTGTATCGGAACCTGTCAGAGAAGCTTAAGGGGAGCCACACATCATTTGACGAAGCATATTTCAGAGCTCGATCTGACCGGCTCAGTCTCCATAAAACGTCAATGGTAATTACCGATATTTGTCAAATTGCCAATTTACTGTCCCGTTAATCTCCTTCGTCTGTTTGCTTCTCATCTGTGCAATTTTTATCATCCCTTCTTCTGTTCCCTGACCAGTGCTGTGTGTTCTCCCCAGACTTACAGTTTATGATGGATGGTGGTTTAACGGGACATAGACTTGCCTGTGCTAACTTTATTTCCCCCTGACCCACTGCACGGCCACGGGAGTGCCGGCTTGTGTCACTGCTGACCTCCAGTGAGCACAGGGACCTCTGGGTATTTATTACCTCTCTGGGCACTGAGATGGTGCCCACAACAGTCAGTGAACAGACTCCCACTGAACTCAGAAGGCTTCGGATCCCATTCTAGCCACTCTGCCTGTCATTTTCACAGTTTTCCCTAGAAATAAATACTAAGGAAACCATCAGTGAACGGGTGGAAATATTCCAGGCCAAGTTGCTAGCTGATGCATTTTCTAATCCTTGAGTTTCTGTGCAACGGAGCTAAGTCAATGACTAAGATCATGTCTCCAGAAAAGTGAACATTTGTTAGAATTTGTTTTCTTTCAAATTTGGCTAATGAAGAGTTTTCTTTCCATTCTCTCTTGCTGTGCAACACTTTCCATTCAGTAAATTGTTGTCTTGCTGCAGACATAGCAATGTCCCAAAATAGCTTTATTCTTGAACTCATGTTTATCAAAACAAGTCTGCAGAAACTACTTTAATGTTTTTTCCAACTCCAGTAGCACATAGTGGACTTTTTCAGTCAAACCTAGAGCAAATATCTTGAAAGGGGCACTTCATTTTAATTAAGCTACATAAGATTGCATTTCTAAACACTCCAGCGCTGAATCACTTACTGGAACATGGTTATTACTTACTGCAAAGCAATACTGTAGTCCTTTTCAGTACATACATTTGTGCATCAGAGTAACACCTAAATAAATTAATCACATAGCACAGCTGTCTAGCTAATGATTAGAGGCTGCAGGACTGAGTCAAGGAAAAAGGAAGGTAAAAACTGCCCCTAAACTTTACCTGATCACTTGTAAGTGTGATCCAGTTTCTCGTTGAATTCAATGGCTTTGTCTTTTCAGAGCAGAAGGAAGTTATCTAGTAAACATAAGCGAAGGCAGAAATCAGAATGGTCGTCAGTGACAATACCAGCTGGGCTGAAACTGAGCACGTGGGTCAGGAGACGCTACATCTCACCCCTGTTTGAATTTCTTCCCCCTGAGCTGCAGATGTGGGAAGAACACTGCAGAGCTACAGAGTCTTTTACATAGAATATGATAACCTCTTGAGAAAGTGATATAATCTTCCTGAATATTTGTTTTCTGTGTGAAAACAAATAGTTGGGGAAAAGTTTATCAGGTGTGTAGAATGTTTTTTCTGGACTTGGAGAGCTGGGCTCAATGCAGACTTCCAAATGGGGCAATTTACTGGCATGGCTGAAAATGTGATAGATCCTTTACTGTCTCACCAGGATATTTTTTTGACTGAAATCGATGCAGCGTGGTTAGATGCACACTGCTATGTGGATGAGGGATACGTACACGCCCAGTTAGAAAGGCCATGTCACAGTTCCCATATATTTACACTCTAAAGTTACAAAACTTGCCAGCATATTTCAGCCTATCGAGCGTGTCCAAATTGTTCATTTGGAAAATCTAGTGTCTGCAATCTGGTCTCATAATTGTTTGGTTTGGATGAAGTACCTTATAAAATTCATGCTCTGTTTCTTGTTTAAATCAGAGCAACTTCAATCAGATTTCTAATGAAATGAAGAAATAGAAATTTGCTCATTTTTTTCCCCCGTTTTTGGTGAAACATTCTTGCCAACAGATTAGCTGGCAAGAACATTTATGAGGAATTAAGTATACGCTTAGATTCTGTTCAACAACTCACTTAAGGCCAAAATTTCACAAATACTTTAGATATTTCATTTGGCAAGCAAAAATCCAAAGGTGCATTTCAAAGTCAACTAGGCAGGTCTAAATCTTGATGACTGAATTGAAAAAGAACATTTCAAATCAAAGTTTTCAAAATAATTTTACAATAATGATTCAGGTAGGTAAAATCTGCGTTAAAGTGTGTGTCTCTCTACGTATTTGAAAAGGACCAAACGATTTGTCAGTGATATCATTGGGTTAATTTCAGCTGTAGTCCTGAAGTTAGTAATCTTTATGATGATGACGATGATGATGATGATGTAAGAGGGATTTTTTTCTGTTTTGTATAACACAAGAAACTCCTGAGCTGTGGTACAAGATTTATTGATTTTCAAACAAAATTGGAATTAAAGGTGAATAATGGTATTGAGCACTTAGGGTGTCACTCTACAAATGCTAACTCATTTAACTTTTATGCACATACATCGAGTCAATTAAAAGAGAATTACTGTTCTGATCCCAAAGGGGAAAACCATGTACGACGTGCCCAGTGCCACAGAAGTGGAAATGTGAACCGAGAAACACATAATTTCCTCTCCAAGTGTGCACCACAAGCCTGTCATTGAGTAATATCATCAGCTGAACCTTTTTGTTCTGCTCTCGGACTTGTAGCGAACATTCCCTAAAATGATGTTGACTGAAAGAAATGGAAACTAATGTAGTTGTTCAGTTTACCTCAACCAACTCCCTTGGTAGTAAGCTCTTTATGAATTTACTGTTAAACAGACTTTCCAAGCGGTGATCAGTTACAAGAATAATATGATTTTGCTTGTTTTCTGATTGGATTAAAATACAGATCCTTCTGAAGCATAATTACCATTTGTTTCCATAAACAATAATACACAGCAAGTTCCAAAATCAGTAGGGAAAAAAATAATATGGGTGTAAGCTGTGATAAAATTAATGCTTTTTAGAATGTTGATATGTAATTTTGGACAATTGGCAAATATTCACATGTCTAATAGTTCATATGAGAAAGCAGTCTATCAGTTCACAGTTCTATATTCACAATAATGAAGTTTCAAAGAGTGAAGGACCACAGCTTTGTTTTTTCCTGTCTTTAGGTGAAACATCAATGATATATTGACATTAATTTTGAGTACATCGTGCAGTGACAAACGGCTCTTAAATTCACAGCGTTGACTTGAGTGGGGACTGCTGACATATAGCATGTATCAGAATCATACCGTTAATAAAAATATTCTGTAATTATTATTAAAATTAATTAAAATTATTTTAATTTGTAGCCAGAGCACTTCATCCCTTTAAGGTAGGGGCAAAATGCCAGAATAAAAGTAAAATCTCTGATTTCAGGGTGCTAAGGTGTTATATAAACAAGACAGCAGATATGTGGAGCTACTGGAATGAAAAGAAATACTGCTGCATTGCAGTAAAAATTTCTGTCTTTTTTAAGTTTTACCTTATGATAAGAGAAATACATGCTGGTCTCTTCTAAAACTTTCTGGAGATGTGCACTTTCTAATGACAGTATATGTCCTTAAAGACAATTTTTTGCCCTGAACAGAGCAGTGGTTAAAGAATGACAAATTTAGCTGCTTACCGTTCAACTGTTCCGTTTTCTTTTTCTTACACCTAACACTGAAGTATGATTTAAGTATCTGATAGTGAAATGAAACCTGAATCTAACAATCTAGGGAAGAATCTGAAAACAAGAATTTGACAGAGACCCATTTTGATGAAGCACTTTTTAAAGTAGTGTCTTTTATTCTGAAGAAATATTTCTCCAGCTTGAGCTATCTTTTGTTCTTAAGTGTCTAAAAAGTAGATACTCGAGTTGGTACTAACCTCCTAGATTTGTTTCAACTAATGTAATAATGTCATTTCTCTACATTGACAATTTTGGGTAAAGGTCATTGTAGATCCATCTGTCTTCTTGTTCTGCTGATCCCTAAGAGCCAGCATAGTTGGGGTCCATATTAAAACTTTAAGATAACATCATTGTTGCAATTTCTTAGCATGATATTAATACTTCACATGCAGAACTATAGACCAGATCATCTCTGTCAGGCCTGAGACACTTTTAACTTCAAGCACAAATGAAAAAAACTTGCAGAGCTGATCAAATTCCAAAGTGTAGCTGTGGACTTTGGTTTTATAACTACTTGCAAGCCATTAGTCCATGTGTTTTAGCAGGAGACAAAGATGTTCCAGCAGATGAGTGCTCTTCCAGACAGCGTGGTTTCACTGAGAGCAAAGCTTGGAAAGGGATATGCCAAATAAAACCACATCCATACAAAAAAGAACATGAAGTTTTGGTGTGGCTGAAATGTAAATTTCTAATCACAGTAGAAACCGGTTTCAATTCAATATTTGTTTCACATCATAAAGAATACATTATTATATAAGAATTTTCTCTGTGTTTCCTCCATGTGGGATTCAGGACACAGCAAGCGAGATTGTGTCATGTACGTTAGATCTCTTGCTCTCTTATGAATGCATTTCCTTAGTGCGCCCGTCAGCACAGCGCGTCTCCGCAGATCTTGGTTCCTTTGTGTGACCATATGCTGAGCTCTCCTTGCTAGACTGGGCCTCTTGTTCCTACTAATTCCTTCTTAGAGGAAAAGAAATTATTGGGTAATTATGGCAATGGGACACTGGGAGAGAATTTAAAGAATCTTGGCAAATAACGTGTCATTACTGTGGGCTCCAGAAAGATGTTCTCATAACAGAAACCTGCGGGCCTTGCTACTTTCCTGCACCTGCTTTTTCTCAGCTCAGTTAAGAAACAACAGATTTCTTGGTATTGTACCATGCTTTTATCTCCTGGGCATTGGTGAGGAAAAGGTTCTCCCTGCCTGAGAGTCGGTGCCATGTATGTTCTTGGTTCCGGCCACTTGTGTTCTCTGCTTTTCAGACACATCCCTTTCTTGACACACTGGACAGTCATTTTTTGCAGGCTCAGTTCTACTTCTTTATTTAAGGGCTACACATTTCAAAGCTGTTTCTAATCACAGGTTAGATGCAAAAATATGAGCATGTAGAAATGACTGAAGTCTTTGAATGAACAGTACCTATTACTAGTTTACACTGAAACTGTGAAGATTTTTCTTCAGAATAACATTTGATTTGGATTTTGATCACCTGAATTTGTAGATTTTTCTTTAAATTTTGAGTTTTTAAAAATTGGTAGTCCAAGACTTGGCCAAAATCATAGACTTTCATCCAGTTTCACACTGAAAACATGTAATACTGCTCATATATACTTTGACTACAGGACAGATGTCTAAGTACAGGTTTTGTATGGATTTGAATCTCACTTGAATCTTCCCACAGACTTGAAGCAAGTTCAAGCACACAAGCCCAGAGGCCAGACCAAGCACAGTTTTTCCCCAAACAATTTCCATATTTCTAGCTGAAGCTATGCTGGGGATCAAAATTTTATAGCAATGTCGCAAAGCACAATTTTTCTCAATTTATTTTTGAAACATTGAAATTTGAAAAATTTTACTATATTTCTGTTTTTATTGATACACAGAATTTCCAGTGCAATGAAGCAATGTTTGAGGCCGTAGAACAGCAAGATCTGGATGCTGTTCAGATTCTTCTTTATCAATACACACTGGAGGAGCTGGACCTGAACACACCAAACAGTGAGGGACTAACTCCTTTGGATATTGCCATTTTGACAAACAACGTCCCGATTGCTAGGACCCTTCTACACGTTGGGGCAAAGGAAAGCCCACACTGTAAGTAAAAAAAAACAGAAATGGAATTGACTTAGATAATTGCCTGTAGGAGATTAAGTTTGCTGCTGTTTTGAAAAATTAATTACATTACACACAAAAATGGACTGATTTTATCATAAAGAAGATAATACCAGCAATAGTACATAGTGCTGGAGGACTTTTGCAGCAATATCTGCTCGTTGAATGTTTGCTTAGTAGATCTTTTTTGTTCTCTATGTCAGATATACCCACTGACAAAGCAGGTTGAGCTTCTAGTGTGATTAACACTGGGGAAGATGAGTTACTATGAATAATGATAACAAAAAAATCTTTAAAAGATATGGAAACAGAAACTGAGTGATTTAAAGATCATGGTCTGAAATAGGGAGTTTGTCATCAAAAATGAAAAGACAATGGGTTGTCTAGATTTTTTTTATTTTGATTATCCTTTGGATTTTGGCTGTTCTGCCTTCACAAGACAGGTTGTGTTGAAATCTATCATTTCCATTACCCACAGGCTTCAAATGGCCTGAAAGCCCATTTAAATGAGAATTTCAAAGTTCTTCAGAACTATAGAAAATCCAAACACAATACAGACTTTCTGACTTTACTGGAATACCAATATTGCTTATAACTAAGCATTGTAGTTATAAAACTCCTTTGTATTCCTTCACGGACACTTTTATGCACAATTTGTGGGTTGGAGGGTGACTTACCAACCCAATTAATCAACCATATACTATGACACAAACTCTGACGCCTTACTTGTGTCTAAAAATACACCAATGTATGTGAATTTGTTTTAAACTGTCAATGCCTATATTTAGGACATTCCCAGCAAGGCTATAATGAGACTGTGTTTGAGGGGTTCGGCCACTGCAGACTCTGCCATTAATTTGAAGTTAGTTAAATTAACAACATTTAGTGCTGGCATGTCAATCTCCGTGCTCCAGGAAATTGCACCTTGAGGCTACTAACATTGCCAGTTTTTTCACTGGAGAGTGTGTGTGCATGTGCGTGTGTGTGCTGAGTTTTTTTGCCAGACCCTCAGTGTTGGTACACCTTTATTGCTTTTCTATGTCCACAGCACTTATATTATCATTTATTCTGGCCTCCTTTAACCTTCCCTGGAGATTTTTGCATAGTGTAGCTGCTCAGTGAAAAGAGTTTTTTAGTTTTATATTTATTTGTTTATTTTTCTGTCATGGTTCATGACTGAGGCTTTAAAAAAAAGTGTGACAGCATTTAGAGTACATGATTGACTGCTGAAGCAACATTCATTAACCATGACAAATCTAGAGGAAAACACAGTCCTGAGTGTTCTAAACAGCAGTAAAAAAGACTAAACTAATTTTTCATTGACCTCATCTGTAAATAAATGCAGTCTGATGGCGAGCAGGGGCAATCATAAATTAGTATTCATTTCCTGTAATTAATGCAAACATGCCTATGAACACAGAGAATATGAATATATAACCACCTCATTTCCATTTCAAAATATACCCACCAAATTTCCACTTCACTTATCTTGATTTTTAGTATTTCTGATTGAAATAATGGATGAAGCATTCTCAATAAAAAGCATACAATTGTTCGGTTGGTTGGTTTTTTACCTTAAGGATTTACAATTGCTACTTCAGAGCAAAATGCAAAAAGTTATTTTCAGCACTCAAAACAAGGATGCACAGTGTCTCTGTATGTGGCTTCATCCTTGTGGAATTGATAGTCACTTTCTACTTACTTTCTGCTCTGCTTTCAGTAGTTAACTAACCCCTTTAGAACGGAATCCACGGTGTGTGTATGATCTCAGGGCTGCAGGAAGGTGATCCAGCACCCAGAAAGGGCATTTTCATTGCTTTCTGGTGGACAGTTGAGCAAGACTTCCCCAGACTGAGTGGGAGGGGAGGAAGTTTCAAGGTAAAAGCCTGACTGGTGCCAATTTTGGGACAGGACACAAACATCTCTTAGTCTGATTGGAACTGTATAGGACAGATGCAAATATCTGGGCGACAGCAAAGTAGAGGAATTGCCCATTCCAAGTGTACACAGAAGGCTTCCTGCAGAGAAAACTCTTGCTCTTTCCACTACATTAGCTGTAGTGATCCAGCTGAAATCTCATTGTAGCCTCTAACCTAATGCTGTAGAAAAAAGTATCTGGAGGACAAATACCTTCCATTCGTATCACCAAGATTTCTACCTGGAATAGAAACAGCAGCAGATAAACCAACAGAAAATAAAACTATGATCTTCATTTCCTCATGGAGATCAGACTGTATAAATCTTAACAGGGACCCAACACCTCCTAAACACAAAGTAACTAAGATCAGAGAGTACAGCATTTAAAATATTAATTTAGTTGGGGAGGAGGCCAAGTCCACTGTGTTATCGTTTCAATTACTCTTATTCATCATATACTCATGGTTTCTCTTGGCTTGTTCATGTGAACTCAAATTAAAATAAGATTAAAATTTCCAGTGGCTGATTGGACACGTTTCCAAGACCTGACGATTGTGGATCAGAATCTTGATTAAACAGAGCCAGATCCTTACTGAGAACTTGAACCAGTGCCAATTCGCAATCACCTGAAGTTCTGGCACGTAAAATCTCCTTCCTCGGTCCTGTTGTGCTATCAGATGTGTTGCATGCTTATTGTAGGCAGGGATCCAGGAAACCCTATCACCTCTGGCCTCCCAGTAAACAGGCAGTTCTGAGGATACCAGCAGATTCCAGTTAGCCTGGCCATATGGCTCTGATGTCCATATGAAGAACAGTCAAACTTCAAGAAGCGTGGCTTCAAGCCAGCTTCTGAAAGCAAAGTCTTAGAGACAAACATTTTTCACAAACAGCCCTTGGGATGTCAGAGGTGTTGAGTAATTCTTTACTCTTCTGCTGCGGCTTTAAAGATAAAATGGCACTTTTCACATTAGCATGTAGCATTTTTCTTAGACTCCACTGAACTTCGATTGTAATATTTTTAGGAGAGACAGGGGGCAAAAGTTAAAACGTCTGGAAACAGAGAATACCTTTTTCTCTGTAAGGATAGTAAAGCAGGGGAACAGATTGCCTAGAGTTGTTGTAAAGCCTCTGTCCTGGAAAGTTTTCAAGATCAGACCAGGCAACGCCCCCAGTAGCTTGGTGCAACTTCATAGGTGACCCTGTTTTGAATAAGACGGTTGGACCAGAGAAGGTCTTTTCCAATCTGATTTGTCTCATAATCCTATGGTTCCAGTTTAGGAATAGCATGTTCACACGCACAGATAACTTCATTCCTGTGATGCTTTGATGTCAAAAGCCTTTCAGAGTCCTCACATGGTACGGTTTGATTTTTCAGAGGTGTCTACTGCTCCTGCCTTATGGAAGTGAAGGATCGGTGCACCCTGTGCAAGATCCATGCTGTTCCTTTGAACACTTTAGGGAAACCGAGAGCCTGGCTGGCCCTACGCAGCAGCTCACCAACACTGCTAAGAGCAGCTGCTTGTGCTAGGGAAGCCTTTTTGGTAAACAGGAGCCTTTCAAATTTAGATTCTTTCAGAGCTCTTCTGCCAAAATAGCAGGCACCAGAGGAAAGTTATTTTCTATGACTTCAGAATTCCTTCTCTCTCACTGTTTCCTGCATATTGAACATCAGATCAGAGGTCGCATTTCTTTTCAGATTAAAAATTTTTACAAGTCCTGTTTTCTAAACTGCAAATAGTTGGAACAATTTCAAGCTAAGAGCATTTCTGAAAATAGGGTTTGTTTCACCACATTTCACTGTATAGTCAAAGGGATGGTTTAGGGTAGTCTCGGACTAAAATCCAACCTGTTTTGATTTGTAACCTATGCGATCTTTAGTTTCACCTTTATGTAGCATGCAGTAGATCATACAGGCAATCTGAACTACTAAACATCAAATTAAAACTATACTGAGAGCTGGAGAAAACCAAAATCTTCATGCATCAAGCTTCTCACTATCTGAAGTCTGTCAGAGGACTAACATGGGCAAAGCTGTGGCACAAAGAAAACCTTTAAAGGCTTGGCGCTTAGGCACACAATTTTCATTCTTAAATTTGCCGATTAGATCTTTCTTTGCTTGTACAGTTTTATATATTGTATGTGTTTATAGCCAGTACAGCCTTCTTTTTTTTTCTATGAAAGCTTATGACACTATGGCAATGTAGGGGTTGGACAGAAACCAAATGCTTTATTACTTTAATTTGGTTTTAATATTCCACCAAGTTAAAACATATATGCAATTTCAGCCTAATTAAGACATTTTTAAGCATATGAAAAACATTGGAAGATAAAATTTACTCTATTTATTCATGTTGTTAATCCCAATTAAGTGGCAAGATCCTTAAGTGCTCTAATCCACTTAATGACAAGATAACTATTGGAAGATAGGATTTGACCTTACATGTGTTATACTGGAATGTGTAAGGCCAGAATTTTGTCACGTAAGTCCACCCAGCGCTTACCTACTTTTCCCTTTTCTTGGTAGTTGTTAACATGGAGAGCAGGTCAGTGCATCTAAGTACGCTGGTCCAGGAAGCACAGCAGCGAGTTACTGAGTTGTCTGCACAAGTGATGAATGAAGGCTTTGGCACAGACAACACAGAAAAAGAGAAGCAACTAAAAGCCTGGGAGTGGAGATACAGGCTCTACAAGCGCATGAAGGCAGGCTACGAGCATGCGAGTAAGTAGAAGGAAGTAGTTGGCAAAACTCGAAGACGAGAACTCCAATACTGAGAACGCTCTGCTTTGGTTGGGCAAAAATGTTCGCACTAAGTGAGCCTGACAGCACTGCTGGGGAGCAGATGAACGTTAGGGTGGGAAAAGGAGGCGTACGACCAAGTGACCTTCCCAAGGATGAGAAGGAAATTGATGTTAGAACAATAAAGGACCAAATATCTGAGAGCAACAAGCACACGGCTCCTTTACGAGTGGGCTGCATAAAACTGATGAGACCTCAAAAATCTTGGTTCCGGATCTTCTGCCCTGCTTGTTTCTTGTCACATTTAGTCCTGGATCTCATTTAGTGTGCTCAGAATTTAAAACAGGATGATTAGAAAGAATATATGAATAGGAAGGAAGACAGATGGGGACTTCAGCCACTTTTTCTGTTGTAATTTGATTGTTCTTTTAAAAAAAAATTGTATTCTGTTCTAGAAGAATGGAGTTGTTCTAAACATTTGAGCAAACAATGAAATTTCATTCTAAATCTAACAATTGTGAAGACTTAATTTTGGCATCCAGATATAACATTTTATCAGCATAGTCACAGATTGCCATTAAAATTTTTACAACAATCTTATATATATAAATGTACTTACAAATAATTTTCTCAAATTTATTGTATTCTAAGATTACTTGTTCAAGACAAATGTAGTGCTTCTTGTATTAGATACTAAATACAGTGTAAGTTAATACAATAATTTTTAAAATCAATCCCAGTAGTAAGTCATGACATTTTTGTTTTTACTTCTGAATTGAGTCTGATTGATATCCTGTGAACTAAGACTGTTTTGGTGGTTTTTTTTAAAGAAAAGGAGAAAATGTTAGACCTCATCTGACAACTGTATTTTTGGAACTCCTACACTGAAACATTTGTGGAATTTGCAATTTCTGAAGCTCAATAATGCAAAAATGTTTTCTGTTATTTGATAAATTTGAGTTTGTTAGTGAAACCATAAAGGTTTAATTAGGTCTTTGTGGTTTTGTCCTTTCTCTTTCCTCCTACTGACCCCAAGAGATTTATAGGGGCTTTTCATTGACATAATTAGCATGAATCTGTTTTATTGGGTTACGTATATGCAAGAAGATATTTTTAACCGAAAGGAGCCAAAAACCATGATAGAAACAAATGGTGTCTGCAGGATATTGTTAGCAGGGGCACTAATTAAAATGCTCAAAAGGCAGAGAACACAAACACCTACAACCCAAAGCTCACAATTGCAGGGTGATTTTCAGTGGGTTCTTTGAAGACTCAGAAACATTGTTTGAATAGGATTTGTTGTGCTGAAGAGCTGATGTTTTCTCTTCTCTCCCAGGAGCCCCTGAGGCGCCAACCAATGTCTGTCTCATGGTAACAAGCAGTACATCACTCACTGTCACCTTCCAAGAACCTCCGAGTGTCAACTCAGCTGTGGTGACCAAGTATAAAGGTACTGGATTTAGACATCTTTCATTTACCTTAACAATCTACAAAAATTTGAGGGCTAAGTGACAAAGGTATTTATCTGCAAGAGATATTGTGGTGCTAGTAATATTTGAATTTAATTGTTTTTCCAGTTAATAGCTGTAGAAGTGGAATTTTCTTAGAACATTCCCCAAAGACAAAATTTTAATAAAAAAAAGAAGAAAAATAAATTAACCAAAAGATTTCTCCATCAGTGCTTTGAAGAAGTTTGCTTGACTCCCTGTGGTTAGAACATCAGTTCAATGACTGGGTTGAGATGAGCAGTTATAAAACACAAGTTAACTTTTGGTGCCTGTGGGCTCCTGAAACCATGCGTATCCTTGTAAATGCCAAACCCACACCACCATTCCTTAAAGGAATGCCTCTGGCAGCTGAAACTTTTGGCAGAGGCATCATACAGCCCAACTAATTAGCTATTCCAGGGCTGCCACATCATTCTTGGAAGAGCATTTGGGGTGGCACCAGTCAGTTGTGGAATGAATAGGAAAATGCTTCCAGCTGAATAGCACTGTCAAGTAGAAATGGTTTTAAAACTGAATTTCTGTTCCACAGGAAATTGCAACAGCAACAACAAAAATGTTCTGTTGAGGATTAGAACAAAAATGAGAAATTTTAAAATTTCCTGTTTAAAGGACCTTCCAGGTTTTCTAAACTGTTTGGAACAGTAAGTTCTTCAGTGTTAAGTGCAGCAATCTACAGCCTCCAGCTTTCAGTGGTAGCCTGAGTCCTTCCCCAGGTCAAGGGACTGAAAAGCACTGCTCTGCAGATCTGAGGCTGCTTTTGCCCAGCCCAGAGGAGTCAAGGAAAGGGGAGTCTGAAAGTCCTCTTAGTTATCTCCCATTGTGTCTGTCTTGATGCTTCCTGATGTGTTTGTTTCTTCATATTAGTAATTAAAAACTCAATTGAGAGGTACTTGAACCTTGGATTTCCATACACATAGCTAGAACCACAAAGGCTCTGTTGTGAGGCAGTGTATTTTACGTTTCCATGTGTGAGTGTGCTTCAACAGGAGAGATTCAGAGAGCCTCAACCCGTCAAGGGCCCGTGGAGCTTCTAAAGACGGGACATGCCAGGCTTCACTGGCATCAAGCACAAGCACCCAAGAACTGCATGACTTGATGTTGGAAAATGCAGATTCTCTCTTTCCTTTCTTCCCCTGCTTCTGGTCAGAGATTCCAGCCATCACTGGCTATGCCCAGTTAATTATTTTTTTTTACGGTGTAAGAAAATAAACCAACCTAGACATCACTAGAGCCATCAGAGTGCTTCCACTCCTGATAGCCTCAGTAAAAGAGTATATTACGGTATTACACCTTGACATCTATGCAGTGCTGCAGTAAGTGTGATTTTCAAAACCATCAAAGCCCTTTAGAAGCCTAAATCTAATTTCCAGCAATGGATTGGGTTGCCAGGAAACTAAATTTCATTTAAGGACTTCCTACTGCCTGATTTACTTGTGAAAACAATACTTGGGCTCCCAAAACACTTAAATTTTCTTGAAAGTATCAACCGTCTTTGTAATACTTATATTTTAAACAACTTTGAAATATTGTCCACACTCTAGTTGTAATGATTGTTGATATTTTCACAGTAAAGCAAATTCCCAGACAGAACTGAAACTAAAAATAATTTTCTAAAGGTTGTATTATTTTTCCCTCGTGCATTCATTTGGGTTGAATCTGGTTTGCACTGTCAATTCTGTCCTCTTTTTGGTAAGCACAACAGCCAGAGAAACAGCACAACATTCAGGGAAATTTGATCCAACCTGACCTAACTCTCTAATCAGACTAAGTAGCATTGCCGTCGCATTTTGAATTACCCTCACTGATGATGATTTTATGCTGTATCAAGTTGACAGTTAGTTTTGCCAGAATGTTCTTTTTAAATCCTTTATCCCAGGAGACTTGCATATTTATGGTTAGATAAAAAGAAAGATCATTAATAGCTCCTTTTGGTGACTTTCGGGAATTAATTAAGCACTGGTTGTAGAATTGTTTATTACATTATGGAGTGAAATTCTTTGTGCTAGTTTGAGGGGTCATAAAATGAACCTTTCAAATGATGACTTGCAAGAATGATTAGAACCAGCTAGCAATTACTGGCCCTGAAAGGAGAGCTTGATAACATTGTGCGAGGATCTTTAATTAGATATATAAACCTCCTATCCAGAAAACCATCTAAGCATTTTGGTAATTCAGGGACAAAAATAAGCTGTTAGGTTATGTTTTTCCACCTCAATACTTTACAATTTCTTTTTCTAAGCAAATTAAAATTCAGGAGCATTTGCAGCAGTGTTCAGGGAATACCTGCTCCTTAACAGAAGCTAATAATGTTCTTTTCTCTGGACCTGAACTATAGGGGATAAAAACTGGCATCACTTCTGTTTAGTTTAGTTCCCTAAAAACAATGAGAAGCTGCCAATTCCTTTTTCCTGTGTCATCTTTTTTTCTTAAACAGATTTTTTCCAAAGCTTTGTTTGCCCAAATGTCGTTTAGAAACTAGGTTTGGAACACTATCTGACTGCTCTTTTCCTGTATGGGATCTTTTCCCTTGTTAGCTGTATAACTTACAAATAATAATACAGGAGAATAATACTTTGCACTCACTCTCTAACCACTAAAACCATCTCACTTCATTAGGAGATTTAATTTTAACCACACACGGTGAACGGGTATTGACTTTGGTGTCCCAGCTGGATGGCAGTTCAGTGACTGCATTCTGTTGAGCCATTGCTTTAAGGAGCCAGAGTATTCTTTACTTCCTCTCCTGGATTGTTGTTTAATGTTGCAGGCACCATCCTAATGGCTCCCTTCAGCTTCCCTCCAGAGAAGGCTACAGCGCGGTGGTGGCTGATGTGAAATGATTCCTATGTATATTGTAACTTAGTAAAGTGTTTTGAGGCTGGAAGCAGACAGGCATGACATAAATCAATAATTATAGTAATAATCTGCTCTGTGCTAGAGAAAGATTCAAAGCCAGAGACACCTCACCCCTGCCAGTTCTAGGAAGGATGTGAAGCATCACTGTAATACTGAGAAGAAAACCCCTGCCTTCGCCTAATTATGCCCTAAAGCCAAACTTCACATCCCATCGTGGAAGTGCTTAAGACCTGCTTTAGTTTTACATCTTTGAAAACGCAAAGCCTTCCATGCTAATATATGAAATAACTTGCCACAGTTTGAGCCTTCTGTTTGCACAGCCGTATTGTTACTGCAGGATGTATTTTTATCCTGGAGCTACACTACTGTAACTATCTTAATGCGAAAAAATCCCAGCAGCAGCAGAATCCACAGAGCCACCACTTGACTCTGAGGAACAGGCCCAATCAAGCCAAGCTGTAAGTGCTTGTAGGGCTCTTAAGAACTGTCATCTTTCACTAATTAGCCTTTTTAGGGTTCACATGTCCCACACAACACATACACATAACGAAAGCAGGTTTTTTAAAAGAGCAAAATTTAATTAATGGTAGGTGATTTTGTTGCACTAATTTTCTGCACATTGTAAACTCGATTGGCATTTGGTTTTACAGTGAGTGAGTATAGATAAAGCTTCTCCTCTTGTTTTTTTTCTTTTTTTTCCCCATCCATTTTCCCTCAGAATTAGTATAGGATAAGGAAGAAAAATGGACGTAGCACTGATCATTGCCTACGGGAAAGGATCACTATGCAATGGAAAATCTCTGGTTATATTTTATTTACAATTTTAAAACAAACATCTATATTCCCATTTGGAGGAAAAAAATGAAACAATTTGTATATCCAGAGTTGAGTTAATTTATGTAAAAGCCCGGAACTATTTATGTTTGAAGACAGGGGAAGAGAGAAAAAAATCTGAGCCATGTCTGATGTAGCAAACAGAGCTGATCTTCTTTCTCTTTGGATGTAGCTGTGCACTTGGATGCCAAGTTATTCTCCAAATAGTGATGCAAAACAACCTAGTCCACTTTAGCTCTTGTTACCTTTTTGTTTAGTTATTTTAACAGAATATTTCATATTTGTCAGGATTGTGCAGCTGCCTTCTAGGATTTCTGTTGGCTGGAGAGAAGTTTTTTTTGTATTCTGTGTCAGTGTAGCTCTTGTAAAAACAAAAACCAAAAACCAAACAAACGAGAACAACACATCAGCTTAGATCAGGAAAGAACACTTACTAAATTCTGACAAAAAGTCCCTCCGTGCCTCCCTTCGTCAAAGGCAACTTGTGTCTTGTTTCAGAATTTTTTTCATGAAAATAATTTAGATTATATTTAAATCACTGGTTTGGTCTTAGCTAGATGTGCAGTAGCCACAGGATGCTGCTGTGCGTGGTCCAGGATATGGGTCGCTTATAGGCAAGTACCTTTGTCCAGGAGAGGCTGCTGCAATTTGGTTTTATCCTTGGAAGTCGCAGTTAAAGGATGAACAGAGCTGCCTTTTCGTTAAAGGTCAGCACAGATCACAGGGTGAGGAAGCCTGCCAGGCTGGGCCTGTGTGATATATGTTCTGGAGCTAAAAAAAAAATCTGTATTTGAGTCTCAGTTGACATGTCACTGTGTCAACGGAAATTTTTCATTGAAAATTTCAGTGCGAAAAACCTCAAAGATTTTACAAAAAGTATCTACAAATTTTGTGTGATTCTGCAGGTTTTGGTCTCAGGGCTAATCCTTTCACAACCAAATAATCTTATCATTTTGCGTGGGCTTCTGCTTGTCCCTGTGAGCACGCAGAAGCAGCATATACCATATGGTTTGTACTTATGTATTTGATTTGTCTATCCATAGCTGACTTGCCATGTTTAATCAGGTTTGGATTTTTTCCACAGCAGGTCTCCTGCAGTGATCCTTATTGTACCGTGCAGTTGGTTTGACTCCAGACAGATTTGGCTGGTCTAATAGGTAGTGCTTGCAAAAAGACGTAAATATGTACAGATACAGATATGTATGACATCCCTAGCTTTTTTCCCCACTTGGATGGCAGCTAACTGTTTACATTGCAGTGTCAGACTAGAAAAGAGCAAGCCTGTGCTTGCTTTGATTTCTAGAAGAACCCTGATTATGGAAATGAATGCTTGGAGAAATGAAGAGGTGATGCTTTAATATTAATAGCTATGCGTCTGTCTAAAGTAGATGCTATGTCACTGCTTGATCCACTTCCAGTCTATAGTGGAGTTAAGCAACGTTCGGCATTCAACTTGATCTCGAAACCCTTTCCAACTATTATTCAAAGTTTCTTTCTTTATTTTGAAACTCATTCTTTCTTTCCTCAAAACAGTTTTTACCCCTTAAAAAGGAAAGAGAATACATTTCTTTGTAAGACATTTGTTGCTGAATAGGTGTGGTCTGATTTTTTTACAGTAGTTCATTTATGGTGTTTTATTAGGTCTCCTGGGCACTTTATTTGCACATTACATTTTGGTAGCTAACAGGACTGTGCAATTTAACTTCTATTTTTATGCCTAGCATGTACAGAAATGTATAAATGTTAAAACAAACCTTTCTATTTCTAGCTCCTGTCAATGTCTGCAGTATGCGTTGGACTTTACATAAAATTTAACTCTTATTTTTTAAAGTTTGCTATGTATTTAGAACCACCTTTGAACATGAATCACATTATTAAGTGATTGTTGTAATTAACTAACATAGTTGATCAAACACTGGTTATTCAGTTCAATCGTTCTTTCCTCATACTTTGTTTTTTATAAGGATTTTGAACAACAGGTTAAGATGAATGGCTATGAGAAAATCCAGACATACAGACTCAGGTTTTGTCTGCCATTGGTGTCTAAGAAAAAAGGCTCCTATAATGATGTTGCTGAATCTTAGACACTACTTCAGCTTATACATTTGCTTCGACTTACGAATATTAATATTTTTTAAAATGATTTGCATGTGGCTAAGCATGACAGCTTCCCGTTCATTGGCATTGCATAGAAGAGGTGAATTGCAGTCAGTGGCAGGGCTGAAACTCAAGACCTTCAGCTTCTATCTTGAAGGAGGTTCCTGATTTAGCAGAACTTTTGATTCAAGGGTTTGGGAATGCTTCTTCCCTAGAGATTTAAGCAAACCTAGACTGTCTTCAAAGGGATTGTGGCAAAGTTTCCCTGCTCACCACCTTGTCTGAAGTCTCTCTGGTCCATCATGGACTTTTTTGGACTATTTAGAAGCACAGAGGGTCTAAAACATAGTTTGCCTCTCCAGTCAGAACCCAATATTGTTGGGATAATTAGATCTGACCCACAGAACTGATAAAGGAATGTAAATTTGGAATCAGGTCTCTGGATCAGCTTAAAGCTCTTACCTCATGTATTGAGTATAAATTGCAGGGTTTACTGTTCTCACGCATGAGTGCCCAGTTAGTTCATGCATGAGCAGCCAATCAATTTATGCATGAGCGCCCGATCAGCTCATGCCTGAGCATCCGTTTAATTTACTAATGAACGACCAGCTGGTTCACACACGAGCGCCCTGTTAACTCAGGTCTGAGCACCCACTTAGCTCATGCCCGAGCACTGTGTTGGGCACGCATGGCAGGTTTCAGTAGCCAGGGGCCACAGGTGTGGGAGGAGGCCCGGAGATGCCAGGCGCTGGGCACAGCTGGCCCAGCTAGCTCTAGATGTGATGGAAAAGCCGACCGCTGAGTGTAACCCTGTGCTGGAGACAAGGGAATTTGCCAGCAGGAAAAGGGAAGGAGGGGTGTTTGGCTTAAACGGGTCCTGGGAAAGGCAGTGAAAAGGTGTACACTTAAGTGTTTGTTTAATTGTTTATGTGTTCTTTGTTCTCACTTTGAATGAGTGATTAGAAGTTTATGTTAATTGGTAATAAATTAGCTTAAGTAAAAATTCCCCACATCAGGACTATTTTGTCTGCGACATCTGGCTGTAGTGCCAGGGAAAGATGAAAGCTCTTTAAGTTAAGGTACGGATTAGTTTATAAAGAAATAAAAGCCTTAAATACAATGAATTAACATCTGTGCAGCTAAGTCCCTCTTAAAAAATATATTACTGGAGGACCAGAGGAGAAGCAGTGGAATCCCATTAAACAGATTACTTGATTTAGCATTTGTGTATTTACTTTCTTTGTTAACAGAGCTGTGCAGTGTTCTGGTTTGTCTCGTACATTGTGATAGATTACTTTCTTCTTTGCATTGTCCCAACTGCTCATTATTAATTAGATTTTAATCTATTATATTTTGGGAAGAAACTGACCCTAAAACCTATGCGTGCTTCACACAAATCACTAGTCCTTATATTCATAAGCTTCCCCACCAGCTTTGGTTACACAGATTACGTGAGTAAAATTTAACCACTGGGACTGGAAATCTGCAGAACCAGAGCCAGTCCTGTTATACTTTTCTAGGACGTGGAGCCTTTGTATAAGAACCCCATTTTTTCTCCCATCCCTTTTCACAGTTCTAATATGCACTTTCTCCCACTCTTTTTTTCCACAGCCAGAGTGGGATATGTTTGTCAGTGCAAGGCTGAGACACATATCTTGGCTGTTGTTATAATCCATTGCAGCTTTTTAACCACTGCCCTGCATTGGAAGGCAGTATGCACCCACATGGCATATTTTCTTAGTTATTTATAAAATGTTGGTAAGAAATGTCATCTGCATTAGCAGAAAGGAAAAAGTTCCTCCTTGTACTGGAATAGCTGACCTCACTACAGCAGGAAAAAGAATTGTTAGAAAATACTAATCAAATACTTCAGAAAAAACAGTCAGTATTCATTTTTTTTTTCTCTTGGTGAGAATTTTATTACAATGCAATAAAAATAGTATCGTATTCGATAATGTAGATTTGCTATAATATGAACTAGTGAAAGAAACCATGATCAACCAAAGATGTGTCCTTGGCACCCAGCCTGCTGTCATAATGCTTCCTCTGAACACCAAGACATAAAACACAATGTTCTGGCCTGGGTCAAAGGAACATCAAGAGACAGGGCCACAAGAAATGTTATTTAACATAATCGGTTATTATTAGCAGGCATAAAAGGTAAAGTAGCCCCCAGCTGCTTGGGATGAAGCCTATCACAAATAAAGTACTTGATTATTAAAAAAAAATCACTGAAACAATTATCATGAAGAGTTATAGCAATAGAAGTTTCAAACGGATTCCTAGGAATAGTCTAGGAATGTGCTTCTTGGTACTGTTCTGACTGTTGTTCTGGTGAGAGGCCCTTGAGCCCACCCAGAGCTCCTTCACACTACAACACAGCAGCGCTTTATTTACTTCAAGTGTTTGTTTGAATCTTTTTCATTCCTCTTCAGCCCCTCTGATGTTTTTACTGAGCCGGTACAAGGAGCCTTGAATAAGTTTACAGAAATAACTGAAATAATAGAAAAGATCTAAAGTGATAAACACTAGTATTTAGGGCAGTTAGCAGCTCAGGTTTTAATTTGAGTAGTGCCTAGAAATCCTAGTCCCAGGCGATGACTACACTGTTTTAACTTCTGTGTTTCCACAGCAAGATGCCTCAGTCCCTCAGGCATTGTAGTAAATCCCAGTCAGAGTCTCTAAACAAACAAACGCAAAGTTCACCTGTCCCTTTTGTAAATGCTGTGGCTCATATCATATTGTCCCTGTCTGCACTCTTGCTGAACAGAATGCAACCAATTCCAGACATTCTAAGTTAGTGTGCGTTTATGGATGGATTATACCCTTCACGCAAGAAAAACAAATCCATGGGTACAAGTACAAACTCCTCAGTGCCAAACGTTTGGTTTTTCCTAATGGAAGAACTATGCTGGGATCTCTGTCAGTACTCCCTACGGCTGGTATGACTTGTCTTGCTCTGGTCATTCTTTGGAGAATTTCCAAACATAAGAGAGGCATAAACACAGCCTGGACCCAAAGCTGCAAAAATTGTGTTACTTTCTTAATCCAGGCTGGAAAGAGCAGTTCAAGGCAGCCAGGAGGAGCTGACCAAATACTGCAAACAATGTTCTCCATCTGAGTGGGTGATGCTGTCCACACCAACAAACTGATTCCTGCTTTTCACTGCTGTTCAATTCTCTTTACTTGTGTTGTACTTTTAAATATTTGTTTAAGTACTTTCATCCTGATTTCATTCATTACATCAAGCTGCTAAAACATTATGAGTGCAAATTATTAAAATTATTTGGTAAAGATCAGCAGGCAGAAAAAGACGGTGTGATTTCTGGTGTTAGTGCTCTCTTTCACTTTGACATTTCAAAGGAAGCTATTGAACACTGCAATTATTTGTTTGGTACCCCTGGGAAACACAGGCTGAGATCTCAGTGTCCTTCAGTCTAGGCCTTGGACACGGAGAGGAAGGGAAGGAAAGCAATCCTTTGCTGCCTAAGTCTGGGTTAAAAGCCACAGCGGCATAATGTCTTGCCCAAGGTCACACAGCAGATCACAAGCAAAATGCAAGAATAAAACCCAGAATCCCAGCTCGGTACAGTATTCTGCAGACCCCATAAACTTGGCAACAGAACTCACGTCCCTCCGTCTAATTAATCTACTCAGCAATTCAGTGAGTAATTTAAGTGCAAGCACAAACAAATGCCAAGAGAAGTGACAAATTCTGCTGTGGCTTGGGCTGTTTACTTGACTCAGGAGAAGGTGCTTTCCTGAATGAATCTGCAATAGGGTCAGGAGGCGTTTTGTGCCTTCGCTTTGTCTTGTCTGTCTGCCAATGTCTCTGATAAGCTGTTTAAAGCATGCTCAGTATAACAGAAAGACAGTGAGTGGAAAAGAAACAGGTGAAAATAAACTTCTCCCTTTATTATAAAGTGCATGAATTGAGTATTAAAAAAACCCCAAACTTGGCCACAAGTAAGTTACATAACTTAAGCCAGCCTAAAATTATGTGCCAGCAATTTACATGAGTTTTATGTAACTGTTTATACTGCTGTTTATTTAAAAATTACTACTTATCTTGGCGACCGCAGCAACACATCGTGCATTTGCTAGCTCTGGAATACAGGGCACCTTCATTAAAACACATAGTCACCAATATATTAAACACACAAAAAACCCCTGCTCTGACATAACGTGAAGTGTCAGATGGAAAGCTGCAACAGCAAAGACATTCAGCGCTCACAACAAAGCAGCCCTTTGGGGTGTTCAGAACGGGACTGGAACATGCTCCATCCTTAATTCACCCAACAGCTTTCAGGTCCTTTACAGCACAGTTGGTGCAGTCTACAAGACCAGCTCTTGTTCCTGGGCTCTTATAAAGGACCCTCTTCATCTTCAGGTTTTTACACTTGAGCATTTTTATATTCAGCTTTACAAGTGCTGAGGTTAGCTAGCCTTTTGTTCTTTCTTAAAGTCCCAAGTGCTTTAAAGTTACACAAATAATTGGTATTCTTTACTACCAGAGCACTCTCTCTCAGATAATAGGCAAAGATTTAGCAAAATCTTCAAGGTAGTTTGCTCGTAAGTGAAGTTACATCATCTTTAGATCCATGTTAATCACAAGGGTAAGATCATGGATTTTTAGGTTTGTACTGGTGCCAGAAAGAGCCATATATATCCCACACAGCCAGAAAGTGTGAGCAACACTGGCCTAATAAATGTAATGTAGGTCATAGGAGTTTGTCCCTTGCTCTTCTGGAGCCTGCGAATGAACAAGATGCTCTACCTCTCCCTGCCTTCATTTTCCCATCAATAACATCGGCACACTGCTATTCACATCCTTTTAAAAGGTTTAAAACCCGATGAATGAGTATAATAGAATATTGTGAGGGTTTTTTTGATGACCATTGTTTCAGAAAGGTGAAATCTGGCTATTATATAGCAGGAGATAAAAACTTCAATGATAAATCACTTAGGTTGATTTGCATTTCTTTAAAACTATATAACGTCATCCTCTTCTCAACTGAATCAGTAAAATCATGGGGGAATAGTTTGTTAAAAACAAAAAGTAAGCAAACAATTCCAAAACTTGTTTTGAGTTTCTTTATGACAGATATCGCGAGTCAGAGAATGATGCTTTGTCAAAACCAATGCTTCAGTCTATCCTGTTGATACGTTTCCAGTAGTACTTTGAAACAAGGGGGAAAGGAAAGCTCTTCCAACACAGCTGTTCAAAAAATACGTATTTTCAGTTATGGAAATTTTTATTGAAAGCAGAGAGGCATTTTTTTTTCAGTTGTGAGGTTTTTAAACATATATATTTGAAAATTGAATTTTAAGTAGCTTTCTATGCATCATTTTGTTAGGTAAATATCCTTTAAAGGGGGGTTCTCGGTCATAATGATAACCACAACTTGATGCACAAGTTAATATCATATCCCTATTTCCAATTTCATGGGTCTCAGCCACCACATGGTAAGCTAAAAACATACGTGCAGAATGCTGGCATTGCTTGGCTGTATGATGAGAGGCACAGCTGAGGCTCAGCCTAGCAGCCAGTGAAGACTGGGCTGGTTTAGGGCATCAGGGGGGTACGTGCCCCTCCTCAGCACCTCGCCGAAGGACCTGCAGACTCAGTTGCTCTGCCAGGTGAGGAGCTGTCCTTCAAGGGCCAGGGGGATCGGGGTGTCAGCCAGCAAGTGGGTGGGGGCACGTGCCCTGCACTTGAGGCTTCACTAACAACACGAGTTGGGGCAACAGCTTGCCCTAGAACATCAGAGTGAAGCTGTGATGTTATTTCAAAACCCACTTCCTCAGCGGTTCCTGAGATAGCTTTAAAGGCAACGTCAGCCTTTTCTCCCCATGTAGGATTGCAGTCCTGTTTAGCTTAAGGCAGTTAATTCCTCTTCAGACGGTGTGTTTGGATCTCTGAATGTTAGGAGCACTTTTCTAAATGCCAGAATGGAAGTGGAAGGGGTGAGAAGGAGACCCACATCAAGAATAGGGATGTAATGTTTATTTGTGTAAGCTACCCAAATACACCTCTTGAGCCACCAGTTTATATTTGGGCAGTCTTCAGTCCATAGAACAGCTCAAAATTTAGAAAGCTCAAAAGCAGCTTAAAGCTGCTTATTTCAGCCTTGACTTTTGTTTTGTTTTGCCTAAAGTGCAACCTTATCATTGCCCCTCGTGCTGAGAAGCACACTCAGTCATGCCTGGGGACTTCAATGAAGACAAGATTTGTTGGCAGAATCTGTCTTAAGTGGCACTGTCTTGTTTAGGTGAATCTCTGAACAGGAGAATGGAACACAAAGTGACTGCAAGCCTGTTGATAACGTGGTCAGCAATTCGAACAGGTTATCTCCAATTTATCCTTCTGGAAAACAGACAACATGTCTAAGTTTGTAGAATGTGTGTAATGTCCTCAGTGATCTAGTACAATGGAGTTATAAACCCTGAAAATCATGTTTTATAATGGAAGCTCTGACAGGACATCAAGTTCAATGCCATGTATAAATATCCCTATAACTGAGTTGTCAAAAAAACCTAGAATATAATACCATAACAGTCTCTACATTTCCACATTAATGTGCAAAGATAGCTTCCACTAAAGATGGCAATGTCCTGGTTTGAGCTAAACAGAACCAGTTCTGTTCAGTGATTTTTGCTTCTCAGCTCAGTCTCTTCTTAAAACTCATGAAAAACTAGAAAAATATACACTGAAAAAGTTCAAAGACAATAGACAAAAACAATATCCCTTTCACTGCAGCAAATACAAAAATGCTGCAGAACATGCTGTGCGTTCACAAACTGCATTCACAACTGCACAGAAAAGGAGCAATTAGGAGAGGAAAGAAAGATGAGTTGTGCTGTTGATACTTGGCTACTTTAGAAAAATATCTTGTATATGCTGAGCAAAAAAATCTGTGACGCCTTTTTCTTATTACATGAAAATGCCAGAAGATGAAAATTCCATATGCTGAAATTAAAGTAGCTATATCCTCTGATCTATTCTAAGTTATAGACTCAAATACTGATAAATATACAAATAAAGTATCTAGAAACTATTTTGTGAATCTTAAAGGGACAGTTTTAGGTAGAATGTTCTACCTTAGTAGAAATCAGAAAACTGATTGGATTTTCCCATGTCTACAGTAGAATAATTTAAGAGATTAATTTCACTGTTGTTTTGATAGGTTTTCCTGGAATTTTGAGTCTGAAGGTACAAGTTTCTAAATTCAGTTCTCCACTACCATATATTCTTTTTTTTAAATCACCTAATGGTTTTTCATGGTCTATGTGACACTATTTTGTGTGCGCATTCATTTTTGCAAGTACTGAGCAGGAATACGAGTTGTCTGTGCAGGCTGAGGGGAGCACTTTGGTGAAGGTACCCATCGCAATTTACCCTGCAGGACGGGTTGGGAGGGATGTGTCAGCCCCGCACCACTTAATTAATGTCAAAAGTCAATTCAATTTAGTATATCCTTGTGGAGGTCTGTAATTTCAGTGACCACAGTGGCATCAGGCTTGGAAAAGAGAGCCAGAACCGCTGAAACCAAGGAAGAGACTCTAGTGAGTGCTGGATCTAGCCCAAGGAGGATATTTCTACACCAATTAGCCAAGGTTAGGTGATGAGAGTTTTGTGGACCTGTGGAGCCAGAAGGACTCTCTGCCCATACCTACCTATGTGGATTCAACTGCAAAACAGTACTTTTTGTTGTTTTGGATGTATAAACTGCCAAATGGCATTTGGCCGGTCCAAATCCTCTACGTACTCTTTTCTACTACTTTGCTTTCTTAAAAGCAAATTGTTTAAATGAAGGCAAATGTTGACTGACTGTAATTTGTATTGCAGTGTATTTTTAAGCATTCTTTCCTGAAAAGCTTTTGAGCAATATTTTGCTCTTCTCTCTCATACACAGAGATATAATTTAATTATTGTGTGAAACTTTGCTAAACTCCGTTGTTAAACATGACTTTTAGTATCCACACGGAATGGGAAACCGCTAGCAGGAAAGTTAACCTGTGAATGATTCAAGTACTTCATTCCTTTGCTGGGATTGGTATCTGATTTGCTTTTCTCCTGTGATTTGTCTCCTAGTGGAATGGAGCTCTTCAGAAGACTTTTCTCCTTTGACTGGTGAAATAATTATGGATAATCTTCAGTCTCTGAGGTGCACCATCACAGGTCTCAGAACAGTAAGTGTCAAAGGACTCATTTAGGTCTTGATGCCTCCCACCGCCCCAGTGATACAGAGACACCGATAATGTGCACCCACACCTGTTGGTAGTAACTGTAGTGTGCCTTTCTTCCAGCAACAAGTTCCATTCATTAAGCATCATCTGTGGGGTATCCATAATCCAAAAGTCACAAAGGAATAGACAGACAACATGAACCATTTTATAAGTTGTCATGCTTAGGGGAGATCAGAAAAGACCAGAGTGAAAGCTGCTGTTTTCTGGATCACAGGGTAATCTTAGTGCAGATTAAAGGCTCTTGAAAGATCTAGCCCTGACTCTGATGGCCAATAGCTAAAATAACATTTCTATCTCTTCTACTTCTTTCAGCAAATGTATGTTGATGGCAATCATTTTCATTTTTGTTATTTATTTTTGTATGAATATTTTACACCACTGAGAACTGGATCAGCAATGGAGAAAATTGATGAATATTCATACGGAATAATTATGACCATATCTTTTTTTCCTACAGTCTGTTCAGGATCATTTCTGCAACTGTATTTTAATTCACAAAATACTTGATGAAAAGAAATATTTTCACCAGAAACATTATCAGAGGGACCCAATCTAGCTTCCACTGAGCTGGAGCCTTTCCACTGAACTTACTGCACATTGAATCAGACCTGCAAAGTTAGAGTAGGGGGAGGTACGCGTGTGACCCTTGGTCAGTGCCCCAAAACACGAGCTGTCAGAAGGAGAGAAATAATTTTAAAGACTAAGAAACTGGCACAATATAAAACCCTCTTCAGAGAGGGTTTTATCTGAATAAATTTTTGTTTTGAAGCATACTGTCTCCCAGGGAGCTGAGCTACAGTATGCATTTATTCTGTTCCTCGTTTTGTAACAACAAAACAGAGTAACTGTTCTTACGTTAAAATCAAGTAAACTTTCACAGTTACTTCCATAGGCACATGTTAAGAATATTGCTTACAGTGTGCTTGTCTTTGCTATCCAAAGTATAAAACATATTTAAAGTTCAAGTTAGACCTTCAGAAGTACTCTCCATCAGCCTAAATTTATGCATCAAAATCGATGATAAAGGTCTGGCTGATTTCAGTGGCAGTCAAATGAACCTCCTTCCACTCCTGTGCTGTTAGAGAGTCTTGGTTAAATACAACAAGAAAAGCAAATGTTGCTACTCCTGAAGCCTAATTTGAAGAGTTTCAAGGGTTCAACTTTGGCAGAAGAGATCGCCGTTTGTCTGTTGGAATTGGTTCAGTTAACCCTCAGCAGATCACCCGTCCTGAGACCTTTGTACCGCATCTCAATCAATCAAGGTGCATCAGTTGATGCTGGTGAAAGCTATTTAAGTCTTGCAAACAAAACATATTTGGGAGGGACTGCTTTCCTATTGTTATAGCCAAGATTTTGAGTGGAACAATAGTTTGAACTCCAATTGCTTCCATTTGCAGGGCCAGAGGTATTATGTCCATGTTTCAGCATACAACATGAGAGGATGGGGACCTCCACGCAAATCTACACCTGAATGGGCTTGTCCTTCAAGTAGGTTTTGTTCGTCTACCCTCCTAGTTTGAACAGTGATATTGTTCTGTAAGAATTTATTCTTCTTCAAAGAACAGAAAAAGACAAATATTCTGGAGTTCATGGGGTAACTCCATGTCATCTAGGATTGAAGCAATTAATAAATAAAACTCAACTTCTTCCACCTCCCCAAAATAAGGAAAATTATAATATACGTATATTTATTTATCTTATCTTTTATTCTGCAGTCCTTTGACAAAACAGTTCTCTTAAGAGTTCTACTATATGGAACATCATTTGTCATTACTTGAATGGATCAAAACCTGAATCTGAACTGCTAGAACCAAAACACTTATATGTATCAAATGTAAATTTGTATTCTGCCTTGTAGCATGATAGATCCCATTCACTGGTCCATTCTTATGCAAAATACTCTAGTGTGGACACAGTAGGATCTAGCCCATAAGTACTAAACTGTTCTAGACATAACAAAAAGCCTTTCTTCCTTCTCAAACCTATAACTGGTTTTCTCAGACTCTGTTAGGACTACGATTTTTCAATTGTAATTTTTAATCTGTTATAATCACATAGTATTGTTAGTTGCTTTTCCAGACTTAGCGTTCACTGCCAGATTGGCTCAGCATATTACAGCTTCCCTTGTATTGATTAATGCAGTAAAGTCAGACTTTTATTTTATTGCATTAGCACTTGTTTTTATTAGATTAATGTAACAATTTAATAACCTTGCATGTTAATGTGAGAAAATAGAGAAAGCTGTACCTACTCTCAGTAATCATGATGGAGAGAATCGGATAAATGAGGCTCTTGCAGTACCACTGTCTCAATTGCTTCAATTTTGGTATTGATTAATGCAGTAAAGTCAGACTTTTATTTTATTGCATTAGCACTTGTTTTTATTAGATTAATGTAACAATTTAATAACCTTGCATGTTAATGTGAGAAAATAGAGAAAGCTGTACCTACTCTCAGTAATCATGATGGAGAGAATCGGACAAATGAGGCTCTTGCAGTACCACTGTCTCACTTGCTTCAATTTTTCTCATTCACCCCAGAATAAAAACAGAGCTAGGCTAAAGAAATATTCTGTTGGAAAACAAAAATGTGCCATAAATCATGGGACAAAATTCTTGGCTGTGTGGATAACTCACTACTATGGACTACACCCAGGTATAACTACACAGGATTTGGCCGTAAAAATCAAAAATTTACATCAGCTGAGCAACTATGGCTGCTAGTTATCCCCAAAGAGCGAGGGCTTCCTGGCAAGATCCATGGCATTACCACTGTACCTT
>NW_009735949.1:0-39963 GCF_000703405.1 Apaloderma vittatum | reverse complement strand
TCCTGGCAAGATCCATGGCATTACAACTGTAGCTTTACACGATCCGAATATTTTTTTTTAAGGATAGTGCGTTGTCTTCCCTGTCTATTTCTTTGCTGATGAAGACAGAAGTATTGGGCGCACTCAGCTCACTGTATATGGATAGCTGGCAAGAACATTCATCAAGGGTCCTTACTGACACATGCTTAAGCTTTACTGCATGTGAGACTATCAGAGCCTAAATGTAAATTCTTTCATTAATATTAGCATCAACATTTTAGCTTGAGACATGATGCTATTTACTGCCGTAGTTACTGAGGGCAGAACTTCTTTATCTATGACTGCTTTCACCACTGGTTTTGAAAACGAGCCGATTTGTGCTTGGCAAGAAGGCAGCACTCTGAAATTACACCAGTGTTGCATAACAAAACATGGCCCTAAGCTAACAATTAAATATGAATACATTAATAATCTAAAAAGTTGTCTGTAATGGCAGCCAGAAAAATATACAAGGGAAATGAAAGCTTCAGGGCATAATCCTGATCTGTTCCAACCCCAGAGCATCAAAGGTTAGTGACATCCTTGGAGATGCATCCATATAGCATGACAGTGAACACCTGCCACTGTCCTCTTCCCCGTCCCTACACAATAGCCACCTGAAAAGTGGTGGCCAGGGTTGTGCAGCTGGTCTGCAAAATCATGGTAGGTAGCCACCTTTCTCGGCTTACTCATTAGCCTGTGGGTGATGGACAGCAAGGGAAGTTGGTCCGATTTCCCTGTCACATTTAAGGTAGTCAGAAATCTAGAGGCTCAAAATGTACAGGAACAACTGGGATATAGAAATCATGAGGTTGCTGGAAACCCTCCCGATTTGTTGACACCAAAGCACTTTGAGATTGGTGAGTTCCCGTTGGTTCCTCTTGGCTGCTCACAGGAGATCTAAGAACTGGCGTCCCCACACAGAGCTGTGAACGCAGGCGGCCCTTGATCTCCACAAGAGCGTAGGGCATGTGGCAGAGCCAGCCCGCAGCTGTTACAACTGCCCACAGGCTACCAGGACAGCAAATGTCTTCTCTTTCCACCCATTCATGGGGCATACTCTGGCTGCCATACTAAATGGCAGCAAATACATATTTATATCCCTGGCATGGTAAGGGATATTCAAGGAAGGAATGCTCGACTCCAAACCTGCACTAGAAACGAGATCTGTAGTACTTGGTGAGTGAGCAAACTGCTGGTGGCTGTGCATGGCCTCTATGCCAGCAAGACTGAAGCGTGTCTCCCTTGCAGACAGATCTCTTAATACCTTGATCCACCGTTACTCTGAGTCAGGAAACTTGTGCAATACTTTTTTCTCATTATAATGAAAGTATGAATATAGTCAAGTCTGGAACTAAAAAGCTCCTCTCTGATACACACAATTTCGTCTTCTTACTCATGCTGAGACTGTTTTTTTAAAGCAGGATTGAAATTGTGGCCAGCAACAAACGAATGAAAACAAAGTCTTTTCTAGGTTGAGGGTATATGGGACAGAAACCGCAGCTTCTTGCCTCACGAGTGCAGTGCTGAGCAGACCGTAGACTCTAGGGTAGGAATTACCAGTGTTTGTTCAGGCCTCTGCTGGGAGAAGATTTTCAGAAATTATTTTACTCAGAGCACATCACTCTGGCTACAGAGCTATCTCTGGATGTAGTTCATTCTCTGCTTTGCCATCAGTTTCCAGTTTAACTGCAGCAGAAGCATTTAGCCTCCTGGTGTCTCAGGAAAACCCAGAAGGAGCAGTGGCAGGATCTTGGTGAGGTACCGGGAGTGCCAGTTCGGCAAGGGCTGAGAGAGCTCTGACGCTGCAGTGACAGAGGCCATTTATGTACTGAAGAGGAATAGCCATTGTCTAGTCGGTCACTACAGGAGGTTCTAGGGTTGTGAGCTCCTTGTTAATAATCATTGTGATTAATTACCTACCTGGCACCAGGCAAAGGAAACTTAGTGTACAAGTAACAACAGCAGACTTAAAAACTGCCCTTTTTTTCCTGCATGCCCAGATGTAAAACTCCTTTAAAGCCAAGAAGTATCTGAGGCAAGAAAATATTTTAAAACCTTCTCCTGCACTGTTGTGTTTCACTTCTGCTTATTTCCTTTGTTCAATAGACTGGAAAGACTGCAGTGGAAGAGAACCTCAGCACAGGGGACACACTGAGGCCCTGGAACGTCTCCTTCAGCAGGTTCGAGCAGCTCATCAGCATTATAATTGCAGAGGTAAGGATAAATATCTATGTGGTAGGGCACCAGCTGAAGCCTCTGTGGCGCCTGTAATTTTAGCAGTTTTCTAACTAGGTCATACCTTCTCATTCATCAGGAAAAGAAAGATATTAATATTGGCCCATCTGGAATCACTTTAGCGCACTATCTTGCTCTTAACCCTTGAAATTGGTTGGATGAAAACATCTGAAATCTAGAATGCACACAAGAAAAAATACACTTTCTCCCTTTGTACCCTATACAACTATTGATTTGGTTTTTCCTACAAATTATTTTCACAGAGGATTCCACTAAAATGTTTCAAGGATGTATCTTTTTTTTTTCATATAAAGAAATACTTTAGAGAGTTAACAACTGTTTTGGATCGAGAGAGAGGACTTGGCTGCCTCCAAATGGAAGACACTAAGTACTCTAGTGGATGTGATGCCAATCTGTAATGAAAAATACTTGCACAATGCAGTGGGAAGACGATTGCTACATTTTCAAATAGAATGGATCAAAACTAGGAGGGAGTTCAAATCTCAGCCAGATCTTTGCTCTTCATTCATGAGAAACAGACTGTGCCTTTAATAGCTCAAGAGCCAAGGCAACAGCTTGGCATTCTTTTAAAGCATATATAAAAACTCCTGTTCTATATGGGTTGTTGAAAAGTACTATTTATTTTCTTAAAATAAACTTCTAACTGGAATAATGCTTCACTGCAAAGGAACTTAGTTTAAACTGAAATGTTGCACTACCATGAAGTTTTCATTTTTCTTCACCTAGTTTGACTGCCATGTTAAGTCGCAACAACTGATTTAAAATCATATAAATAATTAGGGCTAAAACTGTCTGGCTGAAATGGAATGATGCAGCCTTTGTTCTTTTTGTGCAAATATGTCACTATCACGATGATCCACAGCCTGCCACATCCCATTGTAACCATAGCAACTTAAACTATTCAGCTATGTTGCCTGGAAAGGGAAAAGAGATATTGCAAGAAAATTTGTTTCTCTAATTAAAATTCATACAAGCATTATCGTTTGCAGGTGGTCTTGGTACTGACAACACGGATGATGTATTCCAACTCTTACAGAGCCTTTTCCAGCTATTAAAGAAGTCTTCTTTTCCATGGGATAGTTTTTCCTTTCTGAAGTTAGTGCATATCAGGTCTTTCAGGTCATCTTCATAGTCAACAGATAATAAATGATGAAACATCTGAAAATACTCTTAGTATTCGCTGTTTTACTGACATACTAGCCAAGAACAGAAGCAGTTATAAGCAACATGCAGAAAAATCCCTCCTTTTGAGAATCTGACCCCAGTGTCCGGTTCTTATAAAATTGCACTGCTCCAGAAATTAACCCCAGTCCCAGAGTAAAGCACAGACAACTCTGTTGCTGATTTCCTAACTCCTTTTCCTTGCATAATAAATAACAACAATATAGAAAATCTGTTTAGTCCAGAACATTTTCTTGCATGTCTGAAAGAGGATGTGAGAGCTTACATGCAGCAGTACCTCACTGTGGAGTCAGCTTGAGCAACACTTTTGCCTCCAACCAAATAAAAATCTCATAATTGCTTGTAATGCTAGCATTACACAGTAGTATATTTTTGATAAATCAGGATTATAGCATAATAGGAGAGCCTTTGGACCTTGCTTTAAATATATGACTGATGTCATTTCCTTGTATTTACATAATTTCATAAAGAATCAAGACAAAGAGTTTCTAGAAAAAGGAAGAATAATGACATCACTTTGACTCTGAAATTTGATTCTAGTATTTATCAACCTCAGTGAAATCTGAGGAGTTTGATCAAAGATCTGAGATAAGCTACTGTATATGACTGAAAAACTAATGGCTTTCACTTCACAAAATACAGAGGCCTGAGCTAGATTTTTAATTAAGGTAAGTTAATATAATTTCACTGACATGGATAGAAGTCAGCATGGATATGCTGTTCTACATAAGCTGAGGAGATGCCCAGGCACTTATTCATTCTGTATCATGGTTCTCTTTACCACACTCTTCTTTGATTGTATGTTAATATTGATTGTAACCTCTGCTTTCCTCATTTGTTTTAGAGCTGTCAGTGAATAGCTGGGCATTGTTTGTAGAGTATCCTTGAATCTTCTTACAACCACTGATTCACTGCCGTTTATAAAAGAGAGCAGCATCAAGTTCTAGATGAATTAAAGCGAGGTGAAGGCAGAGACAGGACTCAGACCTGGGGTCCTGGCACCTTGGCTTTTCACTGAGTGGTTCCTCGGGGATATCACACTCATCCTGCTCAGGCTGGCTGTAGGAGAGTGGAAGATGAGTGCAAGGAAGGTAGAAAAAATGGAGGATAATCCACATAAAAGGCCTGAGATTACTTAGGTAACATACGTGAAAGCCTTGGAATAGAGAGGAGCTAGAAGAGCGAGGCTGTGCGCTAGTGCTCCAGCATGATCTGGACGGGTTAAGTTGCAGATTCCAGGCAGATTTCTTGCCCAGGTCTGTCCATTCAGGCTTTGTACTGCAGCCTGCCTTTTGCCCTGTGTTTTGCATTGGAGGGGCTGAAGAAATCAAGCTTACAAAAATACCAGGAAGAATACATTGGAATGTACAGTGAGTTTAAGAGCTTTTGGAATTAGATCAGCTGTTGCTTTTGAACTAGCTCTGTGATATGATGAAATCTCCTAGGGAATTACTTAGGAAGCTTTGCTTTCATATGTTTAATCTCCTGGAAAACCCTGATGATTACAAACAACAGTCATCCATTTGTCTTCGTAATACCATGCTACAGACTATCATAACTGAGCTACTACAACTGTATGTCCTGGCAAAACTTCAAATGTATTTTTTAAGTATTTTTTTTCTTGTAGATCATTCTTTCTAAACAATTATGAGTGGATTAAGTAATTGAGTGACGCTTCATTAAGAAAGCAACCCAACTCTTCTGTAAAAGGCTTACCAGATACTTTCTTTCTGAAATTTGCTTTAAATGTATTTTACTAGACAAGTCAGAGGTGAAATAAAAATGTTCTAACTGTAAATTGATTCACAAGCAGAGCAAATAGTTTTATTGCATTTAACAAAGGGAAAGATCTTTGATTCCACAGGATGTTTTAAAATATTTAGATTATAATTATTTTGAGAATTTACAAAAGCAGGTTTGAGAACCAAGCCAGAGACCAAGAAGTTCAGTTAGTGGATTTAGGAAATTACAATTTCAGCTGCTAAGCCTGGCTTTGTAATTCAAAATATACCACCCAGTGATTAACTGTCATGCCAACAGCTTCTTCATGAGATACAGTTTATTTTGAAAGACATCCCGCCTTGAGGTGAGGGAAAGCAGAATCTATCATGGTCTCAAGCTATTGAGGTGTCTGTCCGCTACTTCTGCCTTTAAATTCCGTGTGGAATTATGTTTCCATGCACAATATCCCAGTGTCAGTTGTCTGCACTGCTAAAAATGTGCAGTTTTAGAATGAGTTTGAATTCACCTGGAAGTTTCCAGGTATTTGATGTATTTTCATAATTCACAACTAGTGAAAACTCTAAATCCCATTTTATGCTCTCCCCTAAGATTTCAGTCAGATCTAGCTCATCTTGTGCTGATTTGCTTCCTTATTGAGAGGCACCCTAAATGATATTTAGCCGCTCCATGAGCTGTCTGATTTAGGGGGCTAAAATCTCAGATAATTTTGCACTGAGGTAATTCTATTTACTTCCCATCTGCCCCACTCAAGGAGAGGCACCCGCTTGTCTAGTGCTAGGGCAAAGAATTCCAGATGATCTTCCTCCTGAGAGACATGGCACAGCATAACAGACATTCCTCTGGAGCAGAGACCCCAGATGCATTCTAGCAGCCTGAGTATGCGACTTTGTTCTTATTCTTCACAACCAACCTAGGATGCTTTTAAGTATCTGTTTTATTTAAGTGAACTGCAAAGAAGCATTTCTATATCCCACTTGAGAAGAGAAAAACTACTAATCTTGTAAAGAAACAGGTTTTTTGCCTGTTTCAGTCCGGGCTTGAACGCTTCTGATCTAAATCTAATCACTGGAAATTCTCTAATCTCAGCCACTATTCGCTCACTTCTGAGCTTCTATTAAAAGAGCTCACAGCTTTGCTACTGTATCATTTATTAATATAAATTTATTTTGTTGTTACTGGTGCTTTTCTATAAAGGTTACTCTATGTTAGTTATTACTTAATTAAATAACAGACAAAGTTCCGTTTCCTGTAGGTCCAAATGATCCTCTAATCTCAGCTCTGTGTTTTTTGGCTTCTAGACACACTATACTGTAAAACAAAAGCAAATAGCAGGGTAGGAAAGTTTACAGTCTCCATCTAGTTTTTTATTATTTCTTTTGCTGTTGGCTTCTGCAAAGCTGTGGACTAAGCCCAAACCACTGAATAGCCCAATAACATGTATTTCACTTGTAATGTGCCCTTGTATTTTAATGCTGCAATCCCTGGGTGCTTTATACAGAATTATGTTGCTTTGCTTTCAGCAATTTCCTCCTCCGTTCCCCACCATCCTTAATATAGAGAGAAATAAAAATTTCATAATTAGAATGAAAGTTGTATTTTCTAAATTGGCCTTAACCTTGGAAGAAGGAAACAGTAAGACGGGGGGTTTTCTTGTAGCATTTGGTTTACATTACTGTGATACACTGAAAAAAGTTCACAGTAAAATAAAAATTATCTGAGGAGATACGGATAGAAAAACAAATGATTTTTTTAAAAGGAAAAGAAAACAAAGATCAGCTGCATCAAAGGAGCAGTCGTGGATTTGGATGAGTCTGTTAAAACTAAACTGAACAGCGCTTTGGAGAATAAGCCATGGAGAACAAGTTTGCACTGGAAAGACAATGGATTTGATGATCTAATAAGTCTCATACATCTGAATTGTATGATTTCACCCCCAATAGAACCTTGTTCTCTTTGTACTTGCTGTTCAGCAGAGTGGTAATTATTGCTAACAATCATCTTCTTTCTCTGGTTTTCAATGTGCAAATTATGGTGCAAATTTATTCAGCATTTAAGAATATGTTGAGCATTTCCACAGATGGGGTTTTGACAATGGCAAATTTACATGTTCTTTAAATGTTCAAACTTGGAACTCACTGGGAGACACAGACACCTCCTATTCTGCATTGGAGGTAAGGTGGAAATCTGTTACTCCAAAACCACCTAAGCAGACTAATTAGCAGCTTTCAGCAAGTAGTTCTTCATGAGTCATATTTTTCCCCAGTGAAGAAGGGCGTCCCCCAAAATGTTCCACGCTTCAGTCTGAATGCGTATCCATGCTTCATCCAAAAAAACAGATCCTGGAGAATCACGATGTTTCACAGTTACATTTATCAATTTGTCTTTCTTTTTGGTCACAGTAAATATCTGACAAATTAATTCTTTTTTTTTTTTTTTCAATTGAATACTTCTGCTCTTTCTCTTACAACAGCACTAAATAGGAGAGACATTGCAAAAGACAATGCCAAAAAAAACCCAAAGAGTTTTAAGCACCCGTTCCTATTTAATGCCCTGTGTGGACAACAACTGATGCTTCATTATACATTAGACAATCCTGCATGTTCCTGACTGCCATCTATTGGTATATCTGCTAAAATCTGCTCACAGGTGTGCAGGTGGCCACAGCTGTGTCACGGAGCTTGCAGCTTTCAGTTCCCACTGGAAAATTTTTCATTGACTTACAAGGAAACTCAAGCCATGCACGACAGAAGCAAAGACATTAAGTCTAATTCATGAATGTTAAAAATAGTACAATGTATAAACCCCACATTTTTTAGAATATTGGGCAAATATTTGACTTCATAAATTTTTTCTACTGAGAGAGCTGTTGCAGAGATCCTTGCAGGGACACAGCAGGTCTCAACTTTGCCATGAAGTGCACAAATAATGAGTCAAACGCCTCTTCCTTGGATTCCAGATTACTAGGGAGAAAATGTAACTGTGAAAGCTCTGAGGCAATACAGGTGAGTGAAAAGTGATGGAGGGAAAAAATGCAAACAGAAGCCCATGCATTTAGTGTGATACGGGGAAAGATGAGGTTCAATCTAGTTCTTTCCTTAAAGCTTTTACCTAAGTTAGACTGGTGATGCTGTGCTGTTAGCGATGGCACCAATTGTTCAGTTCTTGAAGGCTTAAGATATATGGATATAAACTGAGGAAACACCCTTCCAAACGCCCTGAGACGTTGACTGATGGTTCAAATCTCTTCTTGGGTTTTTGAGACCATCTGCAAAATTCATATAGGTTCTGCACATTAAGAGCACATAGTACTGGTTCAAGCTGTACTTTTCCTAGGGTCAAGACATTTTTACCAAGTCTGAGTTTGCTGTGAGAAATGAAATTGTTTGCTGTTGTATATCACCAAGATAATGAAAATATAAGCAAAAGGTTGTATTTGAGCATATTTTGAAATGTTGGCTCCTGAAAGGAATACAGTGGGCACTGACTGACATTTTGTATTGTGGTTCAAGAGACAAAGGTTCTTAACGAGATATAAACCAAAATTTAAGTTCTATGTTTGGTTTGCTTTTTATTTTCTGTTTTAGAAAGTTCTAAATTACAGAATGCTGGTCGCAAGCAGTCAGTTTCCAGAAGCCTGAAGCACCTTTTCCATTCATCGAACAAGTTTGTGAAGACTCTGAAGCGGTTTGTCATTGATTTTATCTCACAAACATTCTGAGTTTTAGCTAGCAGTTGTTGCTCTTATGTAACAGTGAAAAACACCTTAGAAATATATGTGAAGATTCAACTACCAACAGAGCAGCAATCAATCTGAACGAACCTGATAAAATTGCGTTCATGTAAGACTGGTGCAGCTGACGGGAAAAAAATGCTCCAGTTCTGACTGAAATCAATAGAATCTTTTCACTGTTACTATTGGACATGAATTCAAAATGTAACGGAGTAAAACGCCCTGTGCAAACACAAAGTGCAGTTGTTGACTGGAAGTACTGCCTCTTGCTGCCTCTCAGTAATGAAACTATGGTTTTTATTTCATTCGTAACGTAAAATGCAGAGAAGAGATAAACTGTTTTAATAGTCCAGTGGAAACAAGAAACAGGTCTAGAATCCTCTAAAATCTTTAGTGAGGTTTGCAGCTCAGCGTGACCCAAACAACCCCCACCCTTGATAATTTGTTTTAGCAAAAGGAAGTTCCTTATGCTGGATTAATTCTTCTTTCATTGCCAGGAGTGGTCAGTTTGCTTTTTCTTCTTTGTATTTTGATAAGAGTTTGATTCTTTCAGAAGAGCTCTCCAGAGTCTTTAAATTCCCTAAGGCAACTACTTAACGTATGTAACTAATTGCAAGGGTAAATATTGAAAGGAATGATCTCTATAAACAGTTTTGCAGATATACTGGCCAAATTATACTCAATTACACTAAAGTAAATCCCTAATAACCCACCCAATTTCAATTGCGTTACTCTGAAAACGTCAGAACTCTGAAAAGACAGAACTAAGCCCATTAATAATAAAAAGTTTCAGTAAAATTTCTGATTTCTGAAGGACATAAAGCCTCCATTTTTATACTGTTTACTCTGCCAAAATTCTTACTAAACTGCTGTCAGTGGTTTGCACAGATTTGTAATTTCTTAGGTTCCTGTAGTCTCACATCATCTAAAGTGAGAAGCTTTCCAAATATTTTTCATAATTCACTGGCTGAAGTTGCATGATCTATGTAACACCAAAGTTAAGGACAGATGATTTGATTTGTCTCCTCAAAACTTACCATCGCTGATTCTGTGACTAAACTTTGACATGAATGTGAATAGACAGGAAAAGTGTTTGACAAGGTTTCCTTCTTTCTTTAGGGGACTCTACCTATCTGTTATATTTTTTTACAAAGACAATTTATTAGTAACCAATGAAGATCAAATCCCAATTGTGGAAATCGATGACTCTCACAGTAGCTCAGTTATGCAGGATTTCCTGTGGTTCACAAAGGTAATGGGAGCCTAATTTCATATGTTGCTTCTACAAATTTGTTGCTAGCAATGCATAGGTCTTTGCTCATCCTTCTGAACAGATGAAATTATGTCATTAAAAGTTAAATGATTAAGTGCTTTGCCTTTCACTCATGTTAAAATCTAATTTTCACAAACCATTTATTTATTTATATGGGTTAAATTCTGACTGGTTCGCAGAAACTCAAAATCAGCACATTGACTGATTTTCCCAAGTCCAGAATGCTTTTTGTTTCATTTCTGCTTTTGTAAATGCTGAGAACAAAAACTGACTGAATTGAATGTATTTTTGCAGTTGTCCTGCCTGTGGGATGATATCAGGTGGCTAAGGCAGAATATGTCTGTATCCGTGTCCTCATCAACAGCACTTCAAGCCAGGCAAAAGATGCTTTCAGCAGCAGCACAACTACAGGTTGGTTGAATTGCATATTTCTAGCTATTAACTTAGTGACTTTCTGATCTTTAAGGGATAGTATTGCCAGCTGCCCTATGGCTCACCACTCCTCACTGGCCTGTTCTCTGGGGCAGCTTTATCATCCACAATGAACTGAGTCACTGAGCCTCTCCTGCCAGCTGGAAGGAAAGAGTTACTTTAAAAGTAAAGAGTAGGAAAAAGAAAAGAAAAAAACCAATAGTAGCAGAGGAAGAAATAAACAGATATGAACCAGTAAATAATGACCACAGATAAGCCTGTGGGTTTGCAGATTGGGAATTCAAGAGTTATAATCCTAATATTTGCTGCTCGAAAGCCTCTTAGAAGGCCTATTCATTATTAATTATTAATGCATTAATGAAGCATTTAAACTCTGGGTAAGATTTAGCACTCCCTTGTGCTATATGAGAACCTGCAGCAGTAGGTAGCTTCTGTCCCTGAAAGGAAAGAGAACCGGACTGCTGAAGTTGCCAAAATAGTACTCTCGATTCACCCAGGGTTTACAAACCGCTCAAGTACAGCTTCTAGTGCAGAGCTGCACTGTTTGACAAACAGGATGGCTAAGCTGTTGCCAGTTGTTGGTTGGGAGAGAAGAATTAATCCAACCTGTGCTACAGATACAATCTGAGTGTTACTGAACAGGCCACTCAGTCATTCTGCATCTCAAACCAATATTTGTTATGCAAATAGTAATTATACTTTCCCCAGCAGAACATTTTAACATGTATTGTAAAGCTTTTGAAGAATGGGTTTCACAATAACAAGAAATCTCTAACGGGAAGGCAGACACTTCATAAAGTATTTACTTTCGTGGGAAGATACATTTTCAAAAAGATGTGTGCATGCCGCTTACAGAAAATGTACATCCAGGCCACACTTTCTCCTACCTTTGTTTGAACGAAGTCACCAAGGCTTCCCAGTAAAATCTGTGGTCCAGTCATGGAACTAATGAAGATCTTCATATTGCTTGGCTCAGGTATTAGCCATGCAGCCATCCCTCTTGTTATTGCCAGTCAGTGCAATAAGCTGGGCTTTATAGCAGCTATGAAAGCCAGATACTTTGTGGCCATTATTAAGAATATCCATGTGGGGTTTGCTTTACATCTCTTGGCAAAGCACTGTGCAGGAGAGTAGCCTTCCTGGGCAACCACCTGTCTTGACTGATTTCCCCAAAGTATCCTGAAATATATGGAATGCCAGCCTGCTGCACCTTTATTGGAGGACCACCTGTGTTAAGCAGCAGCTGCTTGTCAGTCCTTTGAGCTGTCACCAGAGAAAGCTTTAAGTGTATCTGCTGAGTGTTCCCTCCGGCGCGGTTAGCTCAGCTTAGGTAGCACATATTCCTTTGGTTAGCTCAGTTCTATTCCCCCTGCGCAGATCGCCTTCAGCAGAGCGTTGTGTGTCTGCATGGACTGCACTGTGAGATAACCAAGATTCCTACTACGTTGTGTTATTATTTGTGACTGGAGATGGTAAACAGCAGAGCTTGAAGCACAAAGATATAGCAAATGCGTCCATGTAGAATATTGCTCTGTTGAATTTCCGTAGTGTTTGTTCTGCCACCTTGGTCTCCTGATGAACACAGGGAGTGTCACTGATGTGCCAGCCCCTAACGGTGTGTGGCCTAACGGCACCCACCAATGGAAGGATCTCAGTAAAGTTTATACGGCTGAATACATTTTACTGAGGCAGTTATAGACTGACTCCTCAGGAATTTAGGCCAGGATGGAAAAGATCAGTGACAACACAGCTGCTAAAGGACTAGATGAGCAGATTCAGAGACAACAGGGACTGTAATTTTGCCTGTTGTTACCACTGGAGAGCTAAAGCAAACAAAACACAAGAGATGAGGTGCCAAGTTAAGCAGACACAAAAACTTTAGTATATGAATTAGTCACATATTCATATTAATAGGTACTGCCATTCTTTATGCTGGAATGCAATTCAGAATATGCAATCAGTGACATTAAGAACTGTTGATTTTCATCTAGGCACATTCATATGTTGCAGTGATTAATATGACAATTAGGGGGCCAACATCTCCCTGCAATGATTTGTTCTAACTGTGGACATATGAATTAATACAAAATGTATACTCAAAACATGCAGTATTAATCAATTCTGGAGACTAACCTCAAAAGGCTTAAAAAAGTTATAAAACAATTTAATAATACAATTTAATAATACAATTTATAAGTAAATATTGCCTGCTAAGTACAGATAAATAATTTCAGGCTAATTCATCTGTTTACAATGTCGTTAAGTTAATGTACAGCACTTTGCTAAATGTACAATGGGCCACATTGTGAATTCAAGTTTTCTTTTTAAACTACCCCCATCCCTATCCAGCTTACTGTAGACCTCCTGAAAAGTCGCAAAGTAATGAGCATATTTTAAATGTTAGGCATTTTTCTTTAAGACATCTGGGAATCTCTTCAGTGGCTGGTCACTGGATTGAGTGTGTTTGCACCTATAAGCAGATGCCTTACTCTGTGAGGAACGGGATTTTGACCAAAATATGTATTTTATGTGGAGTCTTTTAAAATTACTTTTCTTTAATCCTCACATATTTTCCTGGAGAGCTTCGCCCTGGTAGCTTGTTAGTTTCTGCTGGTTTTGTCTAGCACATTCTTGGTATCTGAAGTAAAAGGGTCCACGTCTCTTCAAATTCTTCTGTGCTCCTTCACAAACACACTCCAGTTTAGCTCCAGAATTATTTACATTCAACACAGATATGAGGGGCTCTTGCTTTTGTCACTGAAAATAATCTGAATAATTTAAAGAGCAGAAAATGAAGATTACAGTTAATGACCCTAACAGAAAACATTTGAAGTGTCCGCTATGAATGATTTGGGGATAGAGGAAGAGTTCTATATCATCTCTGACATTTGGCTATAAGCAAGTAAAGATAAGTACCTAGCTCTTCAGAAAGTTCAAATTAGAAGGGCTTCACGGATACCAAAGGAATCACCAGTAGGCCAACACTGAGTGCTTTATGAAAATTGCATCCTTTATCTTTACAGGATTGGGCAAAAATAGGAAGTTCTGTCCAAACTAGTGGATTACTTTGCAGTGTTTCCTTTTACAAGCACTTTGGGTGATAATGTTCTCCACTAAATGCTGGACTAAACACTGCTGGACCAAATGCATCTGAGGATCGACAATTCAACCCACAAATACAACATAGGGAAAAACTTTTCCTTTTGCCACTGAATGATACGACTGTAGGGCGAGAGTTTGAGAGGCACTATGTGTCTGGTTTTTATTGAAGTCAATAGGACGGATGTCAGTGAGCACAAAATTTCAAAAAATACCACTCTCCTGATACGCCGTAAATAACTCTCATGTCGTGATTTTCTTGTTTTCTAGAATTTGCTGGGAACTCACAACTTAGGCAGAGTTTTTTACGAGCCAATCAAGGATCGACATGGCAATATGCTGATAGTTACTGTAAGAGAAGTGGAGAGTCTTTATTCATTTTTTAATGGCAAATGGATGCAGGTATCCAAACTCCAAAGCCAGAGGAAATCCCTTTCAACTCCAGAGGAACCAACAGCATTAGACATCTTGCTCATAACAATCCAGGTAGTGCTTTGCTTCTCTTACTGTGTGTTATTTGCTTTTGTAAAGCCTGTGCCAGAGCCCAAATTTTTGGAAGAGTCTTGTAGAATTTTAGGCCTTAATCCAATGCCCAATAAAACTAATGGCAAGGCTCCCATTGAAAGCAGAAACTTATATTACTTCCAGTGGGTCTGGGATCGGATCCTTAATATGTAAAATATCTGTGAGATTCTGAAGAAATTACTTCAAAGTCCTAGCAGAGAATAGTAGATTCTATCAGTTTTGGGAAACCATGCTATAGAATTCTGTAGCAAAGGATATAAGAGCCTTTAAAATTCTCTGGGATGTTCTTAAGCACCTATACACTCTGTGAGATTTTTCCAGCCAACCTTGAACATTAAAACTACATTTAAAACCCTACTGTTCTACTTCATAAACTTGTTCTGTGGGCTTCAGAGTTCCTTGGAGCCTGGTATAGTTGCTAAAGAATTCTTTACTGACCATAACCCTCCCTGAATTTCTGTATAACACACCCTTAGATTTCACAACTAGAAAAATACCATGGTAAGCATTGATCTTCGAAGCTGCTTTGCATTCTCAGTTCAGTTAACATCACTGAGAGCCATGGGTTCGCAGCCCTTCAAGCGCCGGAGTATCTTCAAACTCATGTTAAGAGTTCACATAAAGACCAATGTGTGTTTTCTGCAGGTAACAGCAATTTATTTCGCACAAAATGTCAGTAGCCAATCTCTCTTAAACTCTGTTCCATGGTTACCCAAAAGGCTACAAGACCCTTCTTTAGCACCCTCAACTAGACAATGGCTGCTCTGGTTAATTTTTGAATTAGAGGCACCTTTTCTGGCAGAGACTGGGCTTTTTGTACCAGAAACTGACAGGCAATCAAAATATAAATTACCAGGGTTTAGAAACAATAAAAAATTTCCAAAACACAATAAAACTTACCTGATCTATGTTAAATTTGAAGTATTAAAATCTGTTAAAGGTGTAGAAGAATGTCAATCTGGGCAAAAGTTTTATATTAGGAAACCCAAAATAAAGGCCTGATCAGATTTCCATGGGGATCCTAGTGGAAAAAATGTTCCCCTAATGGTTTACACATTCCTATCTAATGCCCACCCTTTCTTGTATTACTTGTTCAATCATCGAATGGGTATTTTGTTCACGAAGTGCTTGTGAAAATGAGGGTCTAATTGCATCGGTCTGAGCCAAGCATAGCACTGGCAGATAATTTGATGGTTCCAAGAGGAAAGGCATGAGGCCAGGTGTCTTAATCCTCACCCGCTGCAGACGCACACATTTCTCAGGATGGCAGCAGACATCATTTTAGGGCACTTTTGGAGAACGGCTACACGTAGCCTCGAAAATGTTTCCTGGCTTCAGCAAGTACACCATCATTACTAAGTCCGTCTAAGCTCTATTTCTTGATAAAGATACCTGCTCAGAAAACACAGCTATTATTTAAACTTCTCGAACTAACTCCCATGCTCATACAGATCTTCCTGCTTACAGCAGGTGGTACAGAGCAGGTTTTCGAGGGATGCAGGCTGTGACTCGACGTGCTTTTCTTTGGTGACAGTACTGGCTGATGACTTTTTCCCAGTGCGGCTCTGCCCCACCTGGGTAGCTCCGCATCCAATGCTAACCAGGGAACTGCTTGGGCTGAAAAATGACTGCTCCTTTCCTGAGTGGTTTTTCAGCTGAATCAGTTCCCTGAAACCAGCTCACTGCTGAAGTAATCTAACAGAGGTTGGTGTTATTTAAGCTAGTTTAAATAGTGCAGTTGTAGAAGATTGAAATCTCAGGGTTTTAGAGCCAATTCCTGCATGACGTGGAGAGCTTAGAGAACCTGTATATGGCCTTAAGTAAAGAGTTGTCCAAGTGCATCCAAACTACCAGAGATTATTTATATGATATGCCTAAGCACGTGCTTAAATGCTTTGCGAATTGGGAACACTGCTGAAACAAAAGGACGGCTGTAAAAACATTTATTTTTGCTTTTTGATCACAAACACTTCCACTTACATGGAAAAAAAGAGGGAGAAAAAAAAAGAGATTTTTATGTAGGACTGTTTCTCTTAAAACAGGACATACTTTGCTATCACAAGCGAAGTCAGCAACGCCTCCCTCCCGGCTTGTATCTGGGTTACCTTAAACTCTGCAGTTCTGTGGATCAAATCAAAGTGCTTGTGTTGCAGAAGCTGCCTAATGTCCTGTGTCATGTTAAAATCCGAGACAACAGCAATGTCTCCAGGTAAGTGAATATATACATATTTACACACACATAGGTAGACAGAGAACATTTTTTTTAAGTTTGAAACAACTGATCAAATTTAAACGCTCCGGCAATTTTGCCGCTGCAAAATTGTAGGTGCCAGCAAAGTTCGGCTCGGGTTTGTCCCATGACAGAGAGCAGCGCTGAGCTGAACAGGCACACACGTGTGTTTCCAGCAAGACCTATCCAGAACATATATGTACGAGCCCATTGGCTTCTAAGGACAGTATTCTGTGGTCACTCAGATTCTGCACAATGGTTAACGATCTTCCATGTATCTGTTAGGAAGACCATACCCTGCAGCCCCAATTCAGCCACCAGTGAGTTCAGTGTCACCCTTCCTACTGATTTTCACACACCATGGGGTGTTGGTGTAGGTGATTTTTCTGTGTATTCTCTTGTGTAAGACCTGGCTTCTTGCTCAAATCACAGCACAGCAATTGGAAACACACATTCAGACAAATGCTCTCAGCCACTGAGACGTTTTGCTCTGGGAAAGCCATTTTCCCCTTTGTCCATTGCTTCCCTTATTTATTGGGCAAGGGCATGTATTTGTACTGCCTAGACGCTGCCTAGTGGGCAATTCATTTTATTAACTTTTTCCTAATCTTTTTAATCCCATATAATTTCAGCAACCGGCTGGTAATTTTGCATGAGGAAAAAGGAGATGAATACCTATATGGATAGCAAGTTAATAGTAACAAAAATTTCAGAAGGAATATAAAGCCTCGTGCTTCAGAGTTTATAACAATCTCTGACTCCTGAAGTTTAAGATCAGATCTTTATTTAGCAGCAAATTGTACCACATCTATTATTTGTCTTGTAGTGGGGTTTCCAGTACTTTTTTTCTTGAATGTTTTTTGCTGGCTGCTTTTCAAGACTGAATACTGGGCAGGGTGTATTAAGGATTTGATCCAGAAAGATGATTCCCATGTTTATCAGGTCTAGAATGGATGTTGAGCAAACCAAGAAGTTCTTTGGCTCCAGTGAGTATGAGAGAGTCTGTCACAGAAATTAAACTTCCTGCTAATCGTCACTGTTTTCATTTCCAATACATGGGTTGGTTTTTTTAAAATATTGTGGTAAATATGGAATGAAGTATGTGAAAAAGAGAACCTGGAGTGAGAAGCTTTAGTGAAATATTTCAAGGCAGCTGGACTTTCAGAGGTTTGCAAGGAATGTTCGGCCTGATGTGCATGTGCTAGGGAAGTTAAACTTTTCAAAGTTAGATTTTAAACCGCAAACAATCGAGATTGCACAAGTTTAGAATGTTTTGCTATATGAGGATTAAACTATCAACAGATCCCAAATGCACATACACTGAATTCCTGCTTGCGCACTGAACTTTTGTTATATTTCTAATTTTAACTTGACTCAACATACAGAGATGAGTGGGAATGGATCCAAACACTTTCTGGCTCAGAATCTGTGGAAAGTATGGATCATACTTCAGGCTGCCCTACTCAATTGTTCTTGTATGAGCTCCAGATGGCAGTGAAAGCTCTCCTTAAACAGATCAATCTACCTCTGCATCAGGTATTTTCGTTTGTGGTATTTATCACCTTTTTAAAGAATGATTCTTAAGAACACAAGTAAAAGCCACAAACTGTGTAACTTGCAAGTAGGAATTAAATGTTATAGTTGCAAGGAAAGAAAGATGAAAAGTTTTGTATTCCATTATTCTAAGCGGGGCGGGGGGGGAGTGGGAGGGGGAACACCTTCAATAAAAGTTATTTTCCTGGATATTTGAACATGTAAGGATTGAGAAGCAAATTTTTGATTCATTTGAATTTTACATCTGTTAGCATATTTTTACAACTTCAGAGAGCTGCAAATAAGCACTTCTGCACAAAACTAGTAGTTGTGAGCACCTTTACCCAGCTGGCAAACAAAACAGGATTTTTTTCCAGGCAGGCAGGGCAATTGACTGTTCTTTTGGAGGTAATACTGAGGGTGTATGAAAGATCTGCTGAAGACGGAGCATTTTTTGCTATTCTTTTACACACAGATAAACGTAGCACTTCTAAAACACAGAGTTCCAGGCCTCCAGATTGCTGTGGGTGAGGAGAGGTATCTGGCTTCTGGCTTTACAGTTAGATACAAGAACTGCATTCGTGAATAAATAAAGTGAGGGAGGATAATCTATGATGTGATAGATCCATGAAAATATAAGCTAAGGAGTTTGTTTCTTGTTTACATTAATTCCATTTTATTTTGGTCTACAGGGGTAAAGAGGGCTTAAAGTAGAAGTAAATCATCTTTATATTCGCTTCAAGGTCTGCTTGTGCAGCTAGAAAGATGTGGCCTTAAAAGAAATTAATCTAGTTCTACATTTCTTGCTCTTGAAAGGTTTAGGCTTTGCTTTTAAAAAGGAATCCATCAGTGCTGCACCTTCTAGCCTAGGAAGAGCCAAGTAAGACTCAAGTAAATCCAAAATTAAGACAGATGTTGTGCTGCCTTGTGGTCAGTCACTCTAATTCAATAGGTCTCTGTACAGGTCTCTACATTAGTGAATTTTCTTGGAGGTTATAGCTTTTGTGCATCGTTTGGGTTTTTTTTAAGCTAGGGACTAAAATATTTAAATCCATGTGCAATATATTCCTTAGGCTGCAGTTCAGCCAAGCACTGAAGCTCATTTAACGTGCATGAGAGACATAAACATGACCTTGCAGCTAAAGACAGTCGTAAATGTTTTGATGACTCAGGACCAAACTTCTATGTTAATGAATTGTATTTTTAATTCTACAGATTTATTTACGTATTTTTATTATTTTTGTGGTAAACAGATTCCTGGACAGTGGCGCTGGTGCATAGCCAGGGTAATGCAGAGCGGCACACAGCAGCTCTACGGCAGCCTCAGGCCAGCTCCTGTGTGTGCCATTTTCTCTTGCTGCAGCACTTGTTAAACCTTTTCAGTGCTGTGTTGAGGGAGAGCTGCATATTTCTCTTAACCAACCCTAAATTGAATCTTAAAGGTTTTTAATTGAATCCATTTTCATGTTTTCACATAATTATGCAATCATAATCTTGAAAAGCACATGGCATGTGATCATTTTCTGCCTAATAAGAAACATAAATGTTGTTTTCAGGGGGGTTGTGCCTGTGTGTGTTGTTTTAATGTGGAACATTGCAGCTTTAAATCTTTATTTTATGTAGTGACATGAACCCACGTTTAGCCTGCCCCCCCCCCAAAATATTTATGTTTTATAAAAATTCCGAGCTTGATGTTGTGCAAATTTTCTTTAATGTTTTATATCATTTGGGGTGTTGTTTATATTAAGTGCCATGTTGTAATTCTCTCCTATTTCTTCCCCCGCGCGTGTCCCTCTACAGGCTAAGCACTTCCGTCTGTATACACAGGAGGTGTTGGAACTGGGTCACAATGTCTCCTTTCTTCTCCTGCTCCCCGCCTCAGACGACGTCTGCACTGCCCCAGGACAGAATAATCCTTACACCCCACACTCAGGATTTCTTAACCTCCCTCTTCAGATGTTTGAACTCGGTATAGTAGCTTGCTTCACCTAGAAATATTAACCCAGTCTCCTTATAATAAAATCACAAAGTTGTATCTGTTTTCCCCCTTGTCCCAGTGGAGAGTCAATAAATCACATGATGGCTTTGGCAACAACACTACCCATAACTGTGGACAACTTACAGAGGGAGCAGAGCGGTTAAAGCATATACTGTAGCAATCGTTACTGAAATGCAAAGCATAGAGCAAGGCCCACAGTTATCCAGTATGTGTCTATAAACTCATTTGGGGGATGATGTTCTTTAAAAAACAGAACCAAAAACCTACGCAAAACATAGCGAGTTTGGAGCATGAAAGGAGACGCAAAAACCCATCCCTCTAAACCGTCACAAGAATAATCACCAGTTTTGTAGAGGAGAATTTTTGCAGTTTCTGACTGCAGATAGTTGTACTCAAGGTCTGACTTTCACAACTTTGTGAGGGTCTGAGTGGAGTTTCCCATGTGAGGGTCATCTATTTCCTTCTGACTCCTGGAAAAATGCAGGAGACTCAGACCCATTGCTGTGGTGCAGGAAAAGGCCTCTGGTGAAAAACGCTAAAGTACTGGACTTAAATCTCTTTCCTTAGGGAGCACATCCTGCACTGTAGCGGATTCAGCACTCTTGTTCCATTGGATTGTTGACAGGTGAGAGTTCCCCAAAACAGAGTTTTCCAGCTGTCCCACAGATGGAAGAAGATGCTTTAGTTTCAAGGTCCTCTATTGCTTATTTCTTCTTCTTTAGTACACAGAGAAAACAAAGGTTCCACATAAAAGCAGCTTGTAGAGACTTAATAATTCTTTTTAGAAAGCGTATTCTAAGTATGGGGGCTGCTGAGCCTTACACATCAGTCTCCCCTGTTTCCTTCTGGACTGTAAAACTGGATATCTTTCTTTCCTCTGCCTTGGAGGAGAAAGAAAGATGTGAACTAGAACTGATGGAGTCAGTACACAAAGAGCCCCTACAGGACAGGTCTCTAGTGACAACTGTGTCCTCAGTGATCTCTCTCTCAGGTGTTTATGTGACACCATTTCCATTCCATTTTCTATATATCCTTGCCAAGAGCTGTTAGAGTCACTAATGTAGGAGAATGATGATTAGATGTTAATGGAGGCTCTTACCAAGACAATGTTTCTGCAGTCACAACAGATCTGTAGCCTACAATCATAGAGCAACGCAGATTGCGTAAGGATTGGGCAGGAATATATGACTGTGTTCCTGCCACATCAGCCAGAGCACACAGAGTGGTGCCTGTGACAGCTTCGCCGGTTCTAGGAGGACAGACGACAGCTGAGCTGCCATAAAGCTATCGGCACTACGGACAGACAGTACTCGAGCCAGTGTAGTCTGTCAAGGAAAAGTTGTCCCTTCAGAACAGAACTAACGTAATTGGGCTAGAAGAGTTCGTTGGGTGCTTTGGGTCGCGTGCCCACAGCTGCAGTGCCCTAGAGCCAGACATACTGTCTTCTAGACATGCAACCCTGAAGTCTCCAGTTCGAACTCTGGATGTTGAGCGGGTCTTTTTCCCCTGTGAGAGGTGACTGCTGCATTCCTTGTGAAAATTAATGCATGAAGCATATTCATCTCTGGTGAAACTAATCCCCGTGCTGGAGGTTTTGCAGACTATTTAACTCTCATTACGTGGTACACAGGCCAGGGGCAGGAGTCGTGCTCCCTTCTGGGACATAGTTTGCACTGGGCTGCCAAAGCCATAGGCAGTGAACGGGATGATGTGGTGCAGATGAACACGCAACAGAGTAATCTCTCGAAAGGCATTCTGGGTCCAGACCTCTCCATTCAGCAGTGTTGCCACAGTGGGAAAGCTGTTCATGGTGAAGAAAACAGCATAGAGAGCTGAATTTTACTTCTGAGTATTTTTTTAAGTAAGTAATCATCTGACCAAAGGCAGATGACATTTCTGTATAACTTATTATATATGTATCCCTGATGTTCTCAAAGTGACAGTGATTCACATCTCAAATATTAGAAGCTTCCATTCCCCATTAGCTGGTGGCTACCAACTATATAATTGCATAACCACAAAAGACTATGTTGAAGTAACATTTGTTAAAGTAACATTAAAGGGTCTGACTTAAAACCACAAAGGCTAGAAACTTCAGCACTGAGGCTGAAACCGCGGCTGTAATTCACTCAAGAGTCCAACACATATGGCATATATACTGTAAGACCACACACTATTCAGACTAGATCCTGGCAATATCTAGGCATCACTGGGAAACCAGAAGGTAGAATTTTTTCTTTCATTCATTTCTGTGGCATTCTTCTTTTCAGAGTATGTCTTTACTGTTATGCTAATGAAGTTTCTGGGACTGGATTTCTTAGGTTGAGAAATTCTACATTATTCTTACTGGGTTGTTTGCAAGGGATAAGTAGATGTGTGAAACTTTTTATTTCTTTTTTAATATTTATGATAAGAAGAATATATGCAATTTACACTTGAAACACCCTGAAAAATACCATGCCACGGTCCACAAAAGCAGCAGTAGAGAGCCAGCTGGCTTTCGGCGGATGATGCCATATGCTTGTATTTACTGAAGCACCAATGAATGGGGAAGTATTTCTGAACACTTGCTCTCCCTCAGCAAGTTTTGGTATGTCCATACTGCAGGTCACAGAGGTAACTGCTAAGTTTTGCCTGAGCAATTCCGGCTTTAAGAGGTCAGGTAAATTAACGTCTGTGAAGCTCCCTGGCACTGTAGCTGTTCTGTCTCTGTTACCATGTTGCCTCTTTCAGAGGTAGCTGGGTAGATCTGTGCTACTCCAAAGCCAAATTACACAAATCAAAAGGTCATGTCTGAACTTTCTGTGTTACCCCTCTGCATGAGAGTTTAGAGGATCATGTGTGACAACATCTAAAAGAGTTTTAATTTTTTTACCCAAACTGTGGTATCACCGAAATGCTTTTACTGCTGAGTCATTTGCATTTAAACTAGCCTAGCACAAGAGAAAGTTAACATCCTTTGAAATGATGCTTTCTTTCTGAAGCACTCTTAAAAAAACGAAAAAAGAGACAAGTTCCATTTTCCAGTCATGTCACTACTTTCTTGACAAAAGAAATGATGAGCTATAAAAGCTCTTCCTGGTTAAAAACATCCTATCGGGTTAAAAACACCAAGGACAAGATAGCCTCTGGAGCTGCATACTAAGGACCTGATTATCACTTCACTTAGATATAAATTAGAAATGACTCTTTTGAAATCGGTGAAGTTATAGTCTAAATCTAATGTAAATGAGAGAAACAGGCCCTGTATTATTTATTTCCAGCTTAAATAACCCATCCAGAGAGTTAGTAATTATATTTAATAAAACTTGTGTTCTGAAAGCTAAGGATTTCATGTATCATAACCAGTATATAACAATGTTTCCTTTGCACTTGGTCTTTTCACAGCTCATTTTTGCTGTTACAAGGAAAAATTTATAAGCCTGTATTGCCGCCTTTCTGCTGTCATAGAGCTGGACTCTCTGAAAACCCAGCAATCCCTAAGGGAAGCAATTTCAGACAGTGAAGTCGCTGCAGCCAAACAAAGACACCAGCAAGTTACCAACTACATACAGGTAATAGTCTGTTTCTGACTATTCCAAGGAGATTTTAAGGTGGCTTTCTTAAAAATTGCATAGGGCTGTAACTTGAAATCTAAATGGAGAATTATTCACAGACATCATAAAAAGAGCAGTTGTATCAAAAGTGCAATTCTGGTTTTATGAAATTCAAACCCAGAACATGATTTCCTTAGTTGTTGCTTTTATACAATGATTTTTATAGGTAGAATCAAATGACAGTTATACTAGACTGTTATAAAGAAATGTGTCAGTCTTCTCATAAAACTCACCCCCATTGAACGTGATGTAAGCTAGTACCGAGCTTGGGCATTCATATGAGTTAATAGTTTTTCTCTCTTTGTGTTTTCATTCTTTGTGAACTGAGAGTATTTTTAACTATGATAAATTGCCAATTAAAAAAATTACAATGAATATGCAGACTAGGTTGTGGAGACAATCTTCACTAACAGTATCACGGTGCAGAAAGCAACTCTGTGTTTCAGATGGCAAGCCAGCCCCAAAGCATCTCTCAGTCTGTCCAGCACCACGCAGGGATATTGCTCCAGTCCCCCAGTGCAGAAGGATCACAAATGTCCATCCTTGTCCATCTTGCTTATTCTCTCTCACTCTCTTGCACACTAATTTTCCTGTATCATTCCCAGATCAGGACTTTACCTAAACTCAGGGATTTCCAGACTGCACCTCACTGTGCAGCAAAGCAAGGCCTGTCCTTTTGCAAACCGTTTTGGCAATTGGTTATTTGTAGCTAAAACTCACGACCTTTTGCAGAGTGCTTCTCTGGGCATGGGCGATCTGTCTTTCTACAAGTGAGGTGCAGAAAAGCTTACAGCACTATATTCTTAATATTCAAGCAACCTTCTGCTCGAATAGGGGCCATGACAACCATTTGTGCCATTGATAATATATTTGACCCTCCATAATTATGAACAAGATAATAATGTTTCTGTTCCTCTTTGCTCTGAATTCAGATCCCCGTTGCCTTGTCCACCCTGGAACCTTTGGCAACTTGCAGTGGGGCAGAAAGGAACTTCCATCAATCAGTCATCTCCTTCGTGCTCATCTTCCCATTCTCACACTCAGAAAGTTTATCTTTTTCCTACCATATGAATTTGGAAAATTTTTATCCACCACATAAAAAAAAATGTATGTATATTAATATGCATGCACTGCATACAATACTCTGTTCCTCTTCTCCAAAGTGTCTGAGTCACATATATATGCTGGGAAAATATGGCAGAACATTTTAAACTTCAGTGTTTTGTGCTGAATTATTGTGACAGTGTATTAGCCTTGTCAGGTTTCCTCTCAAATGAAAACCAGCTGTATTTCACCTATTGGCAAAAATATCTCAGCCCACCACATACCGCAATCTTCAGTGGTGACCACAAAACCGCAAGAGCATTTGTGTGATCCCAGATCTAAGACAGTGTTGAAGTCACTACACAAACCAAACATTGTAAAGAGCAAGGGAGTCTATATAAATGCAGTTCTGAAAAGGAGTCAGAGGGCAACTGAAAAGTGAAAAGAAAGAAGAAAAAAACACAAAAAACTCAGCAGATAAGGTACAAGGAGTGTTTACCAGAATATTACACACCCGAGAAAAGAAATCTACAGACCCTGAAACTAAACCTGAAGTTAAGCTGTGATTTATATAATGCTTCAAATATTCTCGAAGTGTAAAAGAACCACAGTTCATTAAAACGATTGGTCCATTGTCCCAGGAGACACTGCAGAATAGTATCAAGGAGAAGACCAACAGGATTTTCATTTTCTTAAACTGCATGCAGTACGATTTTTGTTTTGAATTCAGGGACGCTCACAGAAAGGAAATACAAAATCTCCAAAATCACATAGGTGAGATGTTTGCTAACTGGCATTCTCTTCATAGAGCTACACTGAAGTCCTGAAATGATGTAGGATTATGAGTTAACCTCTGAAACATTTGCTGTTCCTGTCAGTGTATGTTCTTAGTTCAAATTAACTCAGTGGCAAGGCTTGCGCTGACATCATTGGAGTCAGGATTTCACCTTTACATAAAAATGGCCACAGTAGGTCAGAACAAAGATCTATCTCTCCAGCTATTCCGTCTCCAACACAGCTCATCAAGAACTGCCCTAGCTAATCTGGCATCTACAGTATCCTTTGGCAATTAATTTCACACTTTGAAAGTGCATTTTGTGAAGAAGTATCTCCAACTCTGAGTATGTGCTGGAGAACTCGTCTTAGAGTCTGTCGGTCTGCAATCTCCTTTTCACCAACCCTCCTGGTACCTCCCTAGTTGCTAAGCCTGGCTGCACAAAGTACCACTCACTTTTGCCTGCCCATCTACTGACCCAGGGCTCTTGTTCTGCATTCTTGCAGAATGTAGCTTGTGTAACTGCAAAGCAGTTTCCCTTAAATGTTGCAATATTAATATGAAGGTGAACTTTCTTAAATGCAGAATCTTCTGTAGGAAGAGAGGTATAAGGAAAGTTCTAGAAAGAATAGTGCAGCAGCAGGGTATTATACTCACAGCTGCTGTAACTTGCTGGTTACAGGAACATTTGCTCAGTCATCAAAGGTCTTGAATTGCTGGAAGATGTTAGAAGTGTTCCATTATTGAAAGACTCTCAAGACCCATGTTAAACAGCATCTTTCCTCTCTGCCTAGATACTTAAAGCTATATCCTGCTATTGATTTAGGCATTTGTCTCATCGTCATCAACAGGCACATATTAGAACTATCTTAGTGTAGATTTATACTATTAAAATGTATGCAGGCCAAAACTATGGTAAGAGAGAAACCTGCAGTTTGGCTCATAGCTGTGCTGCAACTCTACACATAAGTCTGTTCTTCCACATGTATTTATAGTCTTCTTCTGCTAAAAACTAGGTTTGCTTTGGGCACGCTGCTTTTGAACATAATCCTGGGTTTGCAAAGATGCTCAGGAAGTCTTGCTTTCACTCCAGTATAGAATGAAACCAACTTTTAACTGTGCTACAGAATTGATCAAATTTTTTACTTCATCAAAAGACAATTTTCTTTCCATGTCAGAGTTTAGGCCTGGATTCACCCCTCCTAGCTGCAGATTCTTAACTGAGGTACCTAATTTGAGAGTCTGATGGACCCAGGCAGCCTCTGCAGTGGTGGTGGAGAACAAGCACCTAAGCAAAGGCAGTTCAGACCACCTAAATCTGAAGTGTCCTGTCAGAGGATCCTGCTACCATCTGTTGGCAGTGACTACTTACCTACTTGGGCACCTGGAGAAAGTAGATACTTGGGTAAAATTAATACACAGTCTTAACTGTACTTCTTCGTTTTTTTCTCTACAGCAGATTGATGAGATCTGGAGGGAGATGAGGTGGATCACAGAGGCACTGCAGTACGCAAGATACAAGCAGCCAGCAGCTGGCCTACCCATAAAGAAGCTTGTTGATCTTTCGGAAGAACACTCTCAAAAGAAAATCAGTTCAACCTCTTCACATTTAGATTGTCTTCCTTCACCTCCTCCTTCACCTGAGGCTAGAATCCAGAGAAGAAAAGCTGTGAGTGGTAAGAGAATTTTTCTTCATCAAGAGAAATCTTTGAACTCACTTTTAATTACAACAGTTCTTGTACGTCTTTTTGTAAAAGAAGTAGTTTTTCTATCATACTTGCCATGGTACTTTAACACTCATCTTACCAATAACTTGCCACTCAATATCCTGAGATGCTTCTACAACCTTTCGAATAATTTTTTGTTTTCAACTACTCAGAATAATCATTCATCAGCAGCCAACTTAGTCATCTCACTGCTGCAGATTAATGAACAGGTCAGAAGGGACAAGTGCTATCATTGGCTTCTCCATGATGTCCAGAATTAGTAAAATCCATCTATAGTGAATGCTGACTACTTCTTTTGTTGTCTGCACCACCAAAGTGCTATTAATATACAGAAGGAGCTTCCTCTTTATCTCAGTTACAGTTTCATTGCTTCAGAACCTGTGGGAAAGAAACTTGTCAAAACCTCTTGGTAAACATAAGGCTGCCTGTGCATTAATTGTGCACATGTTCAGAGTTTCATTAGACTGGTGAGGCATGAGCTACGAAGCAAAAGCTATTGATCCTTTCTCATCACTCCAGTGTCTATCTACTTATCCGTTCATCTGTTCTCCACCACAGTTTCTAATAATTTGTCTGCAATCTAAGTCAGATTTTTCCAAAGTCTCTACTTGTCACCTTCTGTTTCTCTGATACAGCCATTTTCTTTCCATGCTTTGATCGTTTCTCTGCTTTGGCGCATTTCTTTTTTATGCTCCTCTTGCTTTGTTTTGATAGAGTAAATTTTAGTGGCAACAGTCCAGTTTGATCTAACAGTCATTTTCACATACCTGAGTGTTCTCAGTGTTTTAGACAAGCACTCTAAATCACAGAATTACACAGATAAGTACCCAGCTCATTGACCATTATTGTTTCTCTGAACAGCTGGAAAATTAAACTGATGAAAGAAATGGATCAAAGCAAATAAATAAGAAGCAAATTAAAAAGTAGCACCTAATTTGCTAACAGAATAAGGACTTTGGAGAAAAATGTAAACCATCATTCTGCTAAACTCTCTTTAAGCAACAAGTAAATAAAACAATAGAAACAAAAGCAACAGATGCTGCATTAAACAACTGCCATGACCATTTTGGTAATAATAATACGTTCTTTCAAACTGGCAGTTTTAAACAGCTAAGAAAAATGAATAAATCTAGTCTCATTAGATAAGGTTAAAATAAAAGAAATCCAAAGATAATGGTGCTTTGATTCACTCCATTACACAGTGATCTTCTTTCTCAGCATCACTCCCTGAGCTAATTTTTTCCCTGTATTACAGACCATGAATACAGAATAATCCTTAGCTCTGGCACCATGTAAACTAGAGCATTATCTTGTCCTGCATGGCCTTGATTCATTATTGCTGTGCTACATGGTAATTTTGACTAGGTCAAGGTGAGTAGTCGGCACTGTACAAAATCCATGTTTTTTCAGCTTGGATGTAATATAAACCATCCAGGGCAACGGAGCATCAATCTTTTCTGTCACACATGCCACTATGTTATTGATCCTCCCGTAGCCAATAGACAGCAGAGATTTCAGTGCCAGCGTGAGTTTTGGTCAACAAATTCACATTTGAATTGTGTCTGCTTTGGATTTGAACATACATAATGCAGCCAACTGGCAAAAAGGTAGTTTTTGTCCATCTACCTCCATGCCTTGCCTCAAGGCTCTCACACACACATACAGTTGCAGCCTACTCACAGTTACAGAGGTAAAAACCTGGAGTAACTCAACTGGCATTTTTAATAAAAACAGAACCTGGATTGGAGTTTTCTCTTTCCCAAATCTCCATCTCTATGAAATTTGGTGAAAACAAGTTAAAAGAGAACAGATCCTTTTTGAATTTAGTCCCAATCCAAATTGAAGTTCATCCTTTTACTTAATAAATGAATCAGTTTTTTGTTTTCTTAGTTCTACCAACGGCCTCTCTAACCCATCTGTAAATCTTCCCTGACTACTGTCTTTGCTGTCCCATCAGCCCATGGACAATTCCCCAGAGGAAACACACATACATTTTCAGGATTGTAGATTTGATTCTAAATTAAGAAAAAAAGATACATAAATGACAGCTGAGCAGTTCCTCTCGTATGCTTCTCTTCTTAGTGTTAATCAGTTTTCTTTGCAGATTCTCAGCCCTGCTCAGATGAAGAAGGCTGCTCCGAAGTATTCCTTCCAACTGACAGTGACTATGACTCCAGTGACGCATTAAGCCCCAGAGATTTAGACCTGATTTACTCCTCCTCACATGACATATCCCAGCAGGCAGGCAGTGGCCTGGGTGGCAGCGCGCCTGATGTTCTCCAAGTCCACGACATGAAGCCTTGCCTAACCTTGAAAGAAGGCCTGACAGGGGAAAGTGACTTTGATGCCAGTGCTGAATGCTGCACAGAGGACATGACCAATCTAACAATGTCGGGGCTTACATCGAAAAGCACAGACAAGTCCTCTGGCTCCAAGCAGCCATTGGGCTTTTTAGGGAAAAAAAAGCTAGGGAAACATCAGCATTACAACTACTTCAGCCGGCACCATCGCTGGCTGCGGGTGCACAGCGAGTCCCAGTCTGGCTCTCTCTCTGAAGGCGTGTATACTCAGCATCTCCTGAGATCTTCAGATTTGTCTCAAGAACCTACCTCTGGTGAGCAGTTAAAGATTCCCATCGATGGGTCTCGAAGCACTTTCCTACCTCATGCATCCAGCCTTCCAGAAGATGGGAAAGGCAAGTATGAGGAATCAAGGCAGAGTGTCCATAGGATACATGTGGAGCCTTATGAAACATCCTTTCTGGACGAAGAGGGCAATTCCTGGGCAGTGAACACACAGTCTGTAGAACACGGGGACGTGCACAACGCTATGCAACAGATAATGGGTCCAGAGGACCAGTCAGGTTCTGCTGTATCAGAAGTCTTCAGCAGCACACTTTAACCCCAGGCTTCTGCACCGCTTCCCTTTGCTCCACAAGGAGCCCACGAGCATCAAGCAGATAGGGCCCCACTTTCAAAATCACTTGTAAAAAGCCAGCTCCTGAAATGGCAATTTGCGTCACTCCAAAGACTCCCAATCTTCTGACTTCATCAACAGATTTCTGGCCTTACAGGGGTATCTGTCATGATGCAAGCACTATTATTGGCACCTGCAGTTTTGCAGGTAGAGTCGTAACAGTCACCACACAACAGAACAATCCGTGGCTGCAAATCTAGTAATCAGGTTTTGCAGTTCTCTTGATTTCCATGTTTCTCTGAGCACGTAAAATTTTAAGCATGAGTGGTTCTGCCTGCAAGTTGGCAGAAACCGTAACATCCTTGGTGTGCTCATGTTAGGACAGTGTTCTAAACTTCTGTTAACCTGTTTTCCACCATTTCCTATCAATTTTTCTACTGCTCAGCCTTCCTGAATGGATTTTGGTTGCACATATCCTAAGTGCTAACTGGTCCAGTAACACAGTTAACCCAGAGTTTCTAGCCACCTACAGAGAAATTAAAATTCTTTCAATATCTAGAAAATGTAGGCAACGTCATCTCTGAATGCTGTCAGAGCCTCACATAATTATCACAATGGTGGGTTTTTTCAGGAGCTTAGATTTCAAATTATATAAGTAGCAAGTTATTTTAAAAGCAGAGGAGGTGAACCTTTGAGGTCAAAAGCAGTCAAAATGAGGCCAAGTTCTGAAGGAATAATATACAGCATTGAAAAGAGATTATAGCAAAGCTTGGTCTTTTCTTCTGCCCACAACACAAAAGCACATTTCTTTCTGTCGGTGGCACTCTCATACATGCATTGGAAATAAATGCTCCTACTTTTGTTCATGAATATTCACTGTAAACTTCAAGGGTATTTGATCACTGTATCTGAAATTGGAATATTCTGGCAATTCAGATTAGGGTAGTTTGGGGTGGAGTTTGAATCTTTTTTTTTATTATTTTTATTTGGACCACTAATAAATATTAATATCATAAGGAAGGTAGGAGGTGGTGTTTTGGCATGCCAGATTTGTTTGAAGGCAGATCACCATGAGTCATGATTTTGTCCTTTGCAACCAGAATAAGACTTATAGTACTACAGAAGATGATCTCAAAAATGAAATCTTTGCTGAAAAAGAACCATAACATTTGAGCTACTAAGAAATGAATTAATGTGGAGAGAAACCCCAGCTGTTGCACAAGCTTTAATTTTTCTTAAACAGTTCTTGAAGTTTAATTTTATAGGCCTTTTTTTTCCCTCGCTCCATGTTTGCGCAGCCTTCTACCTTTCAATTTTTCAGCCTCCAGGTGGATACATTCTAAGGCCTCCAATAAAGAGATTTGAGTTAAATAGTTGAGTTTACAAGTCCTTGAGGTAAAGGTAAGGATTTGGGCCCATGATCTGTGGTCCTTATTAAAATAGCACTTCCATAACCCCAGTGCTATTAAAACCCCTGTGAACTCCATCCATAAATTCAAAAATAAATGTTATTCACTATTTTACGCTCGGTCAGTATATGGAAGCCAAGAAGAGTCTTTGCAGTGATACAAGGGCAAAGACTTTCTATAAGGGATTTACATTTGTGGCTTTTCTTTTTGGGAGAGGGAAGTTAACTTTTTGCATCAAAAATATTCATTCATCGCCTGACCCGTGAGGATGCAAAGACTTCCATTCACTTCCACAGCGTTTGAGTGAGATCCACACTGAAAATTCCTGTGGGTGAGAAGTCGTGGGGGGAGCAGAAATGTCAGTGCCCATTCGCAGCTAGAAGGACACACATTGTGTGTTTTATGCCACATGGAACTGCGCGGGGAAAACCTGACTCACACACCGTGGAACCAGCCACCGATGTTTTACTGTCACTGAAAGCAGCAGCAGCTTGTTACGTTAGATTATGCCCATTAGCAGAAGGCTTTTCACCAGGGAGAGCCAGAACAATGTAATTCTCACATTCGGAAGTCAGAATAATTTACATTGTTTTCTAGTGTACAGCACCTTGCCCAGGCTCCCCTAATCTGTTTAGCCTCTAAGTAAAACTGCCATAAAAATGTCTATTAAAGAATAAAAATAACAATATGCTGAGGCCATATGTTTTTGCAGGAAGTGACGAGATAAAACAAGATGTTCCTAAATAAAACCCACCTTTCTTTGCTTTGGCTCTTCAGGTACAGTGAGAGCAAGAAGCAGCAAAACGTGCAGCTGAACAGGTACACACTGCTGGTTAGATAAGGATGTAAAAATCTCTGTTATCTACTCCTGCTGCTGGATTTTTCCAGAAGTAGTCATATATCTAATAAAGCTCTGCAGTCTTTACTGGTAGAAAGGGCTTGGCTTCATCACAATCTTCTGTGATGGAATTTTACTCTGGCAGTGCAAACGCCAGCGATAATCTACCCCATCTTGATTTTAACCTTGTTATATGGAAGTAGTGTTTACATGATGACCGATGGGGCACGCTTCCTTGGTTCTCTTACCTCTAGGTAGAGGTTCTTCCATACACTTTAACAGTCAAAGCATTTACTGACTTTAAACACTGCTGAATTATCTTTTGGTATTCTTTGTTCAAAATTGCTATCCTTACCTATTCAGTGGGTGACTGAGTAAAGCAGCTCCTTGAAAGAATACTAATGAGCACCCAGAAAGAAATAAACAGTAGGAAGCGGTGCCTTTCAAGTACTGTCATAACACTAATCATAATATTTCTGCAGTTCTCTTAGGAAGATCACTCACACATGTCACAAGAAACTTCAGCAATTCTGAAGAATCCTGCAAAATACAGCCCTGTTACCCCTACTCCGTAAAGGTATGAGCGACTCTTCTGAGTAGAGCTTAGAGTAAGGGCTCACAGGCAGGAATCAGATTAAAATTAGGAACTCAGACTTTTGCTTTAATTACTACGAACCCTTTCTCCAGGTTGAGCTCGAGTGCCCCTCCAAGGTTTCTTGTACAGAAACGGGAAATGCTGTGGCTCAGAGCCCACAGCAGACTAGAATTTCATTAGCCAGCAGACGGCTCATTCAAATGAGCCTGTACCCACTTATGTCGGCTGAAGCTCTGCTCTAAAACGAGTACTTAGGCTTTGCAAACTTCTGTTTCTCTCTCTCTTACTCATATGTCTTGCAACAGAACCTTTGTCCTGCATTTTGCAGGGAGCATATTTTCACCTGGGCTGAACCCAATAGTCTCTCCTATTTCTAGTCTGACTAGAAAAGAATACAGTGCTTTAATGTTATGACTCCACAGAAAAGAAAAAAAAAATCATGGACATATCTCCTATGATCTAAAGATTTCCTGTTTCTGCTGGTAGGAAGCAAAATAAAGGTACACGGCAAGGTTTGAAGTCAAAATTCTCTGCATCCACAAGAAGGCAGTCTGCCCATGGACAGTTTGCCTCAAGAGATCTGTGGTTCAAGCATTTATTTCCCATGCTTGTTTTTCGGTTGTTTGGGATTTTTTAGATATTAATTAACAACTGGATTTTCTATTCAGTAAGAACACACGAGAGAAATCTATAAATTAATATTTTTAGACACAGATATTAAAGGAGAAGGGGGAAGATGGACTATTTTATCCTGCACATTTATATTTAGAGTGTTTTGGAAAGAGATGGTGCATCTTTAAATTCTTTATGGTATAAAGAAATGCATTAAGTTGCTGGTCAACTCTTCTAAGGCGTTTCAATGCATGGCTTACGACTGTTACGTAAAACTTCAAGAGAGCCTTACAAACAAGGGTATAGTGTATTTGAAAATACGGTATACAGCTTGGAAACTTACTCTGAATTTCTCTGAGGTGTTGAACTTTGCCATCAGCAAAAAAGTCTTTTTAGTAAAGAGGCCTTGAGTTTTCAGACAACGGAGATTTCATCAGGTTGGGTCTCTAATTTTTCCACTACAGAAAAACATTAAATAGCTAGAATGCTTCATTTGTAAGTATAATTTATCTTTTGATGCCATGAAGTAGAATTCGTAAGGCTAAATCATGCCCAGAACCGAGAAGCAGAGCTGTCAGCCACTCTGGAAGTGTGATTTGCCCCTCTTCGGTGCAGGCACCAACCCTCTCTCCAGCTAAATCAGCGTTTGCAAAGTCCTTAGGAGGGGGCTGTTGATTTGACCGGGCTTTGGAGCGGGCCCCACATATTGCAGAAAGCTGTACAGATCCTGCCAGCTCGGAGACCAGCTCTCCGCGGTACTGATGCTCATGAGCTCCGACCCAGGGAGCTCCTCTCATACTGGGCCTGTGGGGTGAAGTAAGAGCCGGGCTAGAAATCCCTCCTCAGTCTCCTCATAGCACAGCGTCTCAGGCAAGGTTTAGCCTTTAAACCAGTCATCCTATAACAGAGTATGAAGTTTGTCTGTCCCTGGGCTGCAGAAAACCTCCTATTTTGCTGTCAAATAATCAGGATAGATTTTTTTATGTTTATTGTTACTTTCATTTTCTTTCCTGGGAAAGCTATGTGAGACAGATCTAACCAGAGGAAGTGATTGGTGTAGCACTAACCTATCTTATTACTGTGAACTGTAGTAGTTTGTTAAGCAGATTTTAAACTAAATGCACAGACTTTCTGTGGTTTACTTTACATAAAGGTGTTACCTTGGGCCCAGTCCTGCTGTCCTTGGACCTCACCCCAGGTTCTTTTGCACCAGTGTAAACCAAGAGTAGTACCACTGAAGCTGAGGCAGGTATTGCCTTGTGTAAGAACTCAGCATCCCGCCACTTGCTCACAAGGCTGGCTCAGTATCAGCCGAGGATCTGGATCAGTGGAATCATCACGAAAACACTGTATTTATGCTGGTGTGAAAAAATGATACGTGTGAGGAAGACAAAAGGGTTTTTATCTCACGGAATATTCCCCTAGAGGTCACAGGGACCGTTGTCGGAGCCGGGCTCAGAGCAAGCCCACCACGCTGCTGATTTACCCGTTGTGCTGGGGGGGAAATACCTGCTGTGTAACAAACACCTTGCTACGGGGACCAACTTTCTCCCCAAATTATGCAAACGAATCCCCAACTGAATGCAACGGGAGTTCCAGTTATTTTGCTGATAAAAATGAGGACTTGGGGGAGGGGAAGAGGGGTTGTTTGGTTTTTTCCCCTCCGAGAAAAAGGACTTTAAGTGAAATGTGCAAGGCGGTGTTTAATTGCTTCCTGCCTTGTTTGTACATAGCAATTTGGCTGTTTATTGGTTGTCTTTGTTCAGATTTTTATTGTAACTTGTTGCTATACACGCAACCAAGCGTATGTTAAAGTTTAAACTTTGGTACGTAATAATGCACAATTTTATGTGCTTTAAAACTTTGTAAATACATAGATGAACGATGTATGCTGTGCTAACTGTGATCCTGGGACTTGACACAACAATGTTTTCATGCACGTGTACCTGCAAATGGTTTGAAAATAGCAAAATATATATTGAGGATGGCCATGAGCCAAGAGTAAATGAGCGCCGTATGACTCATGCTTCTTTAATAATTCCTGAAAGAGGCATGTACAGTACATAAAATAGACAATAAAAATAATTTTCAAGACTACAAATATTTTTTATAACTTCAGATATTAAATACTATTTTAGAAAAAAGATTGGTTGGTAAAAGAAATCTTAGGTTTATTCAAGTGAATCACTGTCATAAAAATGTTCTTAACATAGATTTTTTTTGTTTGATCTAATATCATAGAAACCTAGCTCTTTTAAGATTTGGAACACTTGAAGTGCTCTTGCATTCTTACAATTCTTGTGATCTGCTAAAATTATGTACTTCAAGCCTTCTCCCTCATTAACAAAAAAATGCTAGTGTATACGTTCACATAATCCTAAATACCATGTGTTCTTGTGTATAATCTTTAAACTGTTATTTTTGAAATATGTTCTGTTTGACCACCATCAAGTACCCACGTATGTGAGCTTTACAATCCACAGAAATCTGAATGTAGTTTGTGGTTTTCCTTGAATTCTTTTGTTGGAAATTGATTTTTTTCTAAGGCCAAGCTTTCAAATATGGTCTCCAAATTTTGATTTTGTTCTACATATTCAGAAACCTAAGTGAAACAGGCATCGCTTCTAGAGTTTGTGGGTAAAAATAACGTCCCATCAAAGTCAACAAAAATTGAAATTCATTTTATATAAACCTTAATACAGAAGCGCTATGTGGGTAGTCAGATTTGAAGTGGCATCTTTCTAACCCACATGTTGCAACTGCACAAGTCGCTGGTGTACAAGCGTCTGCAGCAAAGCGGTGAACGGCGTAAGCATCTCCCCGGCTGACAGACGGAGCCTCCTTCTCCGAGGGGAGAGGGTCCCCCTCTGCCCCGGGGGCTGGCGCGTGGGCCGGCAGCTTTGAGCCGGTACGTGCAGTGACAGCCAGGCAGAATCCACTGCGCCGCTCTCCTGCGAAGCTGCGCTGTCAAGCCCTGTTGTACACAGGCTGTGTTGTGGGCTTGTAGTCGAGAAACACCCCAGGTATTACCTACTGAGGGATTTACCTTATAAAAGTGAAACATAATCTTCTGTTGTGATTCCCCTGTTTTCTCCCATATTCCTGTAGGCAGAAAAGTAGGCAACGTTTCTAATATAGTATAAAATTGGGTTAACTATAAGCAAGAGAAATAAGAAAATTCCCTTCTGAATGCTGAAGTGAAACTGGAAGGATTCTGCTTTGGGTCACTGCTTACCTTGTGTCACAGGTGCACAGGTTGCTAAATATATTTTAAATACCATTCCCAGTCTGAGCTTTTAAAGCGCTGTTCTCCCCTTTGCACAGATAATGCCACAACTGGAATGAGAGACATGCCCAAGGTCACACAGGGAGTTTGTGACAGAGCAGGGACAGAATTTGCTGGCCAGCATCCTTATGACATCATCAGCTGATTATCCACAGCTTGTGCACAGGTAGATATGGTCATGTAAATGTTGACAAATGTCTATTTCAGCCACAACATGCCGACTCAGTGCAAGCTTCAGGAGAACACTGGAGTATCTGTGGGTATTTTCACACATGGAAAATACTTAAACCAAAATGCAGCGCAAGTGAAGTTAAACAGCGGAGCAAAATAATTCTTAAAATGTAAGATAAAACATGACCATCGGTCCTTTCTGCTTCCTTGATTTTTAATTTCAAAACATTAAGGTTGTTACCACATTTACTAATTTAGTAAAAAAAAACCAACACAAAAATGCAAGTAATTAGTCATGTACAGTAACCTAAGAAATTACCGAGAAAAAACACCGCACGACAAAGGATTTTTGTATGCATGTACTTCAATGACTTTGGTGCATTTCTGCATGTACCACGCGATTTTTAGGGCCTGGTTGTTCGTATGTTTTGCTTGCCCCGAGCTGAGGTTTCTTCTTTAAATCAGAAGATACGCAGGCGAACAGTGCAATTCTTACAGACCTTTCGAACACGTTTGCCATGGTGTCTCGAAGGACAGTGCTCTTTTGTAACTGCCTCTGTGTTTTATGCTGTTTTACTGAAATGCTTTTTAACCAACTGGAGAGAAGTTAACAAACTCTTACAGGCATGTTTTTGACTCGCTCTTCTGACAGCAAAAGGTAACCATTTCGCTGCTCCATTCAAATGTATTAACTTATAGAAACTGTCATCTCTCTGAGCAAACTATTAACTTATTTTTTAATTCTGTCTTTAAATAAAAGCTTTGGGTTTGATTTGGGGGTTTTTGTTTGTTTTACAAACACACAAACAATCTTTACTAATAAGCTTCACCGTTCTCTTCCTCAGACTGCTGGTTTGAAACTCTCTTTTCAAACAAATATATGTTCATTTAGAAAAGGGTTACTAAACTCTTTCTATTTTCTTAGTTTTTAATTAGTAAATATTAATTAATTAGTCCTAATTAATCAGTAGGATTTCTGCTCCTTACCTGTGTGAAGAGCAGATCTAATTATTCTGATCTTCCAGTTCATCCTTATTATAGCAAATATGCAGAAAAAAAATTCAGGTAGAATCCTCCAATCTGCCACTCACATACACACTCAGTTACAAAGACAAATGGTAAACAACTTTTGAGCTTTATAAATTGATTTTAAAGACAAAACAGCCTTTTATACCAGTAAATATAAGTGCTTTGTTTGGGAAATATTAGAATAAAATGGCTGAATTTCGTGTTACAAGCATTTTTTTTTACAGAATCAATGTCATATTTTCAAAGCAAATTACTTTAAAATTTCAACCAAATTTGATTTTTCAGGGGAAAATGAAGAAATGCTGAAATATCTTGTCCAGCACTGTTTGTAATCACCTTCTCAAAATCCTGAAGCAAAATATTTCAAGTGTGGATGCCTTCATTAAATGGTGATAAATAAATCCATAATAGATGACTGAGCTGAAACACTCTCCTGTAAGAAATGCCAACATCTGCCTTTTCTGTTGGTTTCAGTGGTACTTGGGAGCTTCCCTCGCTTCTGAAAACCTGGTCTTTTGTTAAATGCTTAGTATTAGTCACATACGTATGAGAATGTGGCTCTGGTTCCCTCTCCCCGTGATCATTTCGGGATCTGCCACATACATGGGGGTTCTTCACAAGAACCTGCATGGCCTTCACCTTTTCCCATTGCTTTTTAAAATGTTTAAGAAAGGAAAATGTTTTTACTTGTCTTCTCTTTACCTGAAATGGTTGCAGAAAGGAGATAAATCAGAACTTGAGCGTACACAGTTTAACAGCCGATTCTCATTGCTACACGTGCTTTCAACCCAAGAGAACAAGGATTTTTTCAAGCTTTCTTCTGGGGCACGCTTGCTCCTTCCCCCTTCTGTGCCTTGTCGTTTCGTTCTGATCCCCTGCTCTCTCGTGGCTCCATCCTGATCCCTCTCTTCCTCGCGTCTGAGTCACAAGAGCAACAACCCTGCCTGCTTCGACCTACTCAGTGCCTCAGCTGTTAGGGTAAAGCCCACGCTCCCGAGGGACTCACGTTTGAGTACAACCCCAGGATTGTCAGGGCTCTGGCTGGCAGTGCTGCCGAGGGGACAGTCTAAGGCTCTATTTTAATCTTCTGGAGCTCGGCCAAACACTGGAACAGAGCTGCCAGCACGAGGGGGGCCCTCCCGCTCACTGCGCCTGACCTCCCATCAGGAGAGGTGCTGGTGTGTTCCTTCTCAAACTACTAGGGCTCTTTCATTGCGCCTGACCTCCCATCACGAGCGCTACCAGGGATCCAGCTTCGACGACTGGGGGCTTAACCCTGGCACGGATCCAGCGCACGAGCTACACGCCGCTCGTCTCCAGCTGTAAGATGCACTAAGCATAAATTCACGCGCCACGGGCTCAGCTGGAAGGGGCCGTGTCAGGTACTTTGTAAACGAAGCCACGAAGTGTCACCGATTCCTCGCCCCGTCTTGCAGAGCCGGACACAGCTCTGCACGGTTTTCAGCTGCTCCTTATCTTCTTATTCGGGTAGATGTGTGTAACCAGCATTCCCTCAGCTGCAACCTGAACTCCTGCCGTCGACTCTTCAGCTTGCCTACAGACACACGCTCGCATCCGGAGCGGTGCCAGCTCCACAGCCTGTCCTCACGGACACTAATTAGCTAAACAGGACCTGGCTGTGCTGTGGGCCTCGGGGAGGCAAAGAAGGAGCCTGCAAACAACTGCGAAGCACAGAACATGCCCTACCCTCTCTTAGACGCCCAGAGATGTGAATTTTACAAAAGGTCAGCAGTTCAGCTCAGCCACGGCAGGTTTGGCTGCCCAGCTTTGCAGATCTCTCCTTCCACACAAGCAGGGAACGCAGCAGCGGCCTCCTCCTGCCTCACGCTCAGGATCGCTCAGGGTGCCCGGTCACCTGCTGGAGCCCGTCCTGCCCACCAGGCTGGGAGCTGGCATCCCGTCTATCAGCAGCCTCCAAACT
>NW_009735948.1:0-15442 GCF_000703405.1 Apaloderma vittatum | reverse complement strand
TTCCTGACGCTTCTCCCGTGCGCGGCTGCTGTTTTTCACACGTGCTGAGATGCAGCTTTCAGGCTGATGGGTTTGTGACACGGCCGTGTAAACGTAAGGGCAAGGGGAGGACAGGACTGCTGTGTCGAGTCATCGTGGCAACTTAAATTGTCTGAACTCCAGCCGAAGCAGTTCGATCATTTAAGGCTGCATCTGCTGTTGATTTTCAGAGAGAAATGTTCCCTGCCCCAAACCCGAACATTTAGGTTCTCTGAAACCTCATCCCACCTGACAGCTGTACCCTGCAAGAATATATGGCACCTAAAGTGTGTGTAAGGCATTTTAACAAACATTGTATGCAGTTTTATTCACTGAGTACTTGGAAATAAAATAAGATACAGGTAGAGTCTGCAGACAGCATAGCCTGCTGTAGTGGCAAATAAAGGAAATGTGCAAGCTCCTCCTCTTGCCAGGCTACAAGAAAGAACAGATTCCGACCCGAAAAGGATTCGAGTCACTGGACGAGCAGTGTCCAGTGACTGCGTGTCTCAGTGCTGAGGAATGTCAAAACAGCTCTGTGTTAAACAGGAAGGAATTTCTCTTCTGTAAAAGCGGCTGGTGGGGGCGATGCTGGGATGTTGTGTCTGGTTTTGGTCTCTGTCTTTTCAGAGATGGGCACAAAGCTGGTTGAAAATGGGAGGCAGCTGCAGCAGCCGTGGTTCTCACTGTATTTATCTTTCAGTAATCGTGGTCCAGCTTGCATTCTCCGTTTGCACACCCCTGTATGAGTAATGCGGCAGCTTCCCAGTGGTCATCTGGGGTCACAGAGGATGCGTCCTCCTGCAGGAGCTGTATCCCCGCACGGTGCTGATAAACGCCTTTGGTACCAGTGCAGCCGTAAAGGCCCAGTTGTCGTTGTGCTGGGACGATGAAGTTGTATTTGGCACCAGAATCGCGATCAGTTTTTCTTAAAGACTAGCAATGCTGCTGCCACAAGGCTGTGGAAGAGACCTTTTCCTCACTCCTATCCTAAGGATGGAGCTGGCAGGAGTCTGTAAGGCAGGAACAGCCTCAGTTAGATTTTCCAGAATAGCATCTTGACAGCAGGTGAGGAAGAAACAGGTCCTTTCTTCTGCCACTGCTTGAGCACCTGCACTTTTAAGATTGGGAGACCCTGTCTTAACAGAGAACAACCAAGAAGTTGGCTGCTCTGAGGCTGCTCTGTGAAAAACCTCCGCTGTGGGCAGTCAGGATTGATTAATGGGAGAGAGAGGCCTAATTCCGTAGCCTGGAGATGAAGGCTCTCACTTAGGTAGGAGGTGAGTCTTATGCTGTGTCCCTGCTAAATATGTCAGACGCATATCTGACATGAAAACTGCCCTTCTTTTCTCCTGCTTGTTGTGTCTTTTAGCCCTAAGCCCAGCAATGGAACAGGTTCATCAAGGCTGAGTACCTAGAAAGGCAGGAGAGCTTCATTTGGGTTCTGCACAGGCACAATGAAATGGTAGGATCACATCACTTTAACTTCACGCTTTCACTTAGGTCGTTGTCTGTTGTGGAATGTGTTTTGACCTGTGATACCTAGATTATAGCCTGTGTTGCTAAAATACAAAGAGTGCTGTGCAGTAGTTTGGTTTTGAAGGCACCACCCTGTAGCTTGTGGCTGTCAGCTTGATTAATGCTGAGTAAATCAACGCTCCTCAAAATAACGGCCCCTGTGGATTCTTGGTGTGGGAGAGCAGTCAGTGGGTGGCACTGAGACAGAGCTGGGGGGGTGGCAGCAGCTTTCCCCAGTCAGCAAAACCCTTCCTGGAGGGATGGGAGACCTCAGGTCATTTCAGCAGAGGTTTGAATCTACTTCGTGCAGGTTCGCTCAGTGGTGAGTAACAAAAGCTCCTGCTACCCTTCGGTGTGGGAGGAGGGATGTGCTGGGTGGGCACAGCCTCCCTGGGATCCACTTCGGTTCCTGCTGGCTGTCAAGTGTAAAGCAGGATCACACAGGTTCTGGACCTGTTGGGAATTCACAGGTGGAAATTTTTGTAGCGTGAGATCTTGGGATCTTTCAGCCTCAGGTAGGGTCTTGTCTTCCTGCAGCTTGGAGAACCCAGGGGAGACACCCTCGAAGTCCAGGTAACGTGGGCAGGGAGCTGGGGAGGGCCGTGCAGCAGAGCTCTGCAGTTTGGCTGCTGGTGCTCAGGAGCCCGTCACCTGGGCTAGTGCATGTCCCGAGAGGTGCATCCCGATGGGGGCAAAAAATGGTGAAGAGGGAAAAGGTGGCATGACTTTGTGGAATTTGAAGGAAGGCAGTTCCACTGTGGTGTTAATGGAGCTTTAGAGGAAGAAGTCTGTCATCAGCAAACCTGGCCTTGGGGGGAAGGTCTGCTGTGTTTATGCGAGAGATGGCAACAGGGGATTTGGGAGCATCTAACGAAGTGCTGAACATGTTTTGTGTTAATGAGAGCTAATAAACAAATAAACATGATCCTTCCACTGCTTTTTATCTGTCATGTTGAAAAACTGTTTTTCAGTTGCCTGCAGGAGCTTCTAGGAAAAGAGGGATAGACAGGAGCCAACCTTCAGGTATGGGAAGTCCTTACACAACACCTGTTAATGCTCATCTTGCAGCCCATCTTTGTTTACCATCAAGACAAAGCAGAAACCCTTATTTCCTTGTTCAGGTTGCTTTAAAATTTATTTGAAAATGGATTCTTCGACGTAAATAGCTGCGTAGACTTTACTCCTAAGACTCATCTTGCACGCTGTCAAGAGAGGGCACAGCAACAAACCTGCAGCCCTTGCGCCGGCTGATCCCAGCAGCCAGGTGGGCACACAAAACCAAACGCCTCTGGCGTCTGGGGCCTTGCCTCAGGGCTGCTCTTGGGTATGGGGGCAAATAACAATTTTGTCAAATGTCTTCTCAGTCTGGATTGAAGGCGTGCCCGTTTGCGTTGATTGGGTGTTTACACGCCATAAACGCGTTTAGGATGCTTAAATCCAGACCTTGCTCCACTCTAACTCGGGTATCGAGGCTGGTTCACAGCCCCAAAACACGGTCTGGGCCTGGGCTGGCAGTGACACCTTGTGTAACTACACCTCCCTGCTCCCATTCCCTCCCAAGCATCTCCCTCAATCCCGCTCCTGAAACTGCCGCTGAGACTCTTCAATTTGCCATCTTAGTCTAAAGCTTCTCGGGCTCCTGGGTCGAAACGTGGGAGTTGGAGCTCTGCAGCCCGCATGTGATGATCGGGGGGCAGTGGCAGGATGAAGGGCTTCCCCTTTTTGGCAGCAGGGGGCTGTAAGATCCGCTGAGCTGTCCTGGGGACCTGCCTCAAGGCAGCCCGTGCTCGGGTCCCGCTCACGCTGGCTCTTACTTGCATGAAGTGCATTTCACTGGAACTGATGGGTGGTGCTTGGAGCAGGGCCTGGAGTTCAAGGCTCCGTCTTTGCCCAGCTCTGCAAGTCAGCAAAAAGATCTGTTTCTGGGCCTGACAACACCCGAGGCCTCTCCATGATTGCTCATCTCCTAACAGAGAAACCTTGGGCAGGGCAGTTCTGACAGAATGGACTTTGAAGCGATAGCTTGCAGGAGGACTTTGGTGTCTGCCTCCGTGCTGTGCTCTAGAGCTCTGCCCTCCGGCTCAGGGTTCGACCTCTGCAGTACTTGGGGCTTTGTGGTACCAGCGGAACCTGCTGCTGCCACGCAGGAGATGAGGAGCTCAGCAGAGTTCAGAGAAGAGCTGTGGGTGGATAAAAACAAGGCCAGTCTTGCTAGGAGAGGTGTTTTGGGCATTATGTCTGCTACACATCTTGCCTGGGTTGTTTCCCTAAACCACCAGTGCTGCGGAGCAGAGCTGTTACACCGTGTGAGCAGATACTGCCATATCAGCACCGGGGGTTTTCTACAGCCTGTGGGTGTTTGGGAGAAGAGGGATGTCTGAGATCTGTTAATATGCTCTGAAGGTCGTTTTACATGCCTGACATTACACTCCCTGGCAGGAACAAGAAAAGTAGGAGGAAAGGAAACAATAGAGAGGAAATAGCTTCAGGGTCCTTCAACAGCTGGTGCAGGGAAATGCTTCCCTGCCTCCCTCAGAGCCAGGTTAATAAAGGCCAAACCCTAGAATCAAAGGAAAACTAAGCCACCAAGTATTTTGCATCTGCTGGGGGACATGGAAGGAAGCCACAGCAGAGTAGTGGAATTTGCCATAAATGTGCACAGAGAAAATGAGGGGTTTGATAAAAGACAGCTTTATGCTCCTTTTAACTAATCATTTCTGTTGTGTGTTTCAGCACAAATACTTCTGTGGTGAGTTGCAAGCCAGCCAGGTTCTTAAAGAGCAACTTTTCTACAAGTGCAGCTGGAACTTCCCTGGTCGGTGAGGGTAGAGAAGAGGGAGAGGGAGCCTCGCAATCCAGATGGGAGTTACTGAATGGTGGGGCTGCACCCCTGAGAAGTGAGAGAAGGCACGGCTGTTTTCACAGCAGTGTGCCTCGGGGGGAGGGCACCGGTGTCTGAAAACTGTCTGATGTGCATAGAGTAAAAATCAAGGGCTTTGCTGCCTAATTTTAATCCCTGCGGAAGAGCAAGTGGGTTTGTGGGTCACCGAGAAGACTTCCAGCTCCCTATAGGGGGAAGACAGGCTCCAGAAAAATTGATCTTTCCTAAAACTTAACCCAGAGTGGCACAGTGCAACCGAGGGGTTGCTGCAATTCCGGTTTTTAAGTCAAATGTGAGACACCTACACAGGTGGAAACAGCCTGTGGCAGAGGACGATGTATCTCTCGATGATCACACTGACTTCCTAGGCGCTACAGCTTCATCTGTGCTTAGAATCTGAGCTGTTCAGTCAGATAAAGCCTCTGCATGGAGAAACAACCAGTGACCCTTCCCTCCTTGGCACAGCTCTGTTCGATGTGAGGGTGGAGGGAAACAGCCCGAGGCAGGCGATAACCTCGAAGATGCAGTTGGGCCTGAACACGGGGCCGTTGTGACCCAGGCGGCTGCGCTTCAGCCGCCAGAGGAGGCCAAAGCCAATGAGCCAGAGCCGCTGTGTCTTTCCTGCAGCCTGTTCCTGGCTGGGTTAGTCTGGCGGGACGGGTTGGAGCTGCAGGCAAAGTCTGTCCTTGAAGAGTCTTTCAGAGCAATTTGTGGCATCGATAGGAGCCACACGTCCCTGGGGCAAGAAGCTGCGTGAGGAGGGTTCCCTGCATGGATGTGTTTATCCGTGGTTATCGGCTTCTTCTCGCCGGGGAAGCAGCAGGGAGTGTGTGTATACTCAGCTGTGCTTTTGCTCCCTTTCATGCTCCTTATCTTCCAGGAGTCTCTGAATTCCCCGGGAGGAAGGGAGACGGTTGCCAGCTGTAATTGCTGGGCGCGCAGAGGCAGAGCGCTCGTGTCTGAGAGCTGCCAGGAGTCACTCTCTGCCATTGTTCAAGCCCAGTTGGTAGAAATGCCCTGAGAGCAAGGGAAAAAAAGCAAAGCCATGTCAGCACAGGTATCTTCCCCTCCTCGAGCAGCTGGCTCTGCACGCTGCCTGGAACAGCGTGCTCTTTCCATGGCAAACATCCAGACCGCAGCTTGTTGCAGAATCCCTGGTTAAGTTGGAATCTCTGGCAATGGAGCATGAGGACGTGGCTTCAAGAACTTGCTGCCTTGTGCTTTCCTGGGTTGTGAGCAGCAGAAGGACCCAGGTCTTTCTCAAACTGTGGCAGGGCCAAGGGTAAGAGGCCAGAACTGCTGAGACTCAGCAAACACAGGACCCAGTTCCTGAGGGGATGCTTGGAGAAACGAGCAGCTTCAGACTGTGGCAGGAGGAACCTCTGTGGGTAAGGAGTGCTGAGGAGCGAGAGCTGTAGCTGCAGGTGTAGCAGCGATTTGCAGGCACGGGGCCCCCAGCAGCGCGATCTCTGCTGCAGCCACGAGTCCCTGCCTGGCTCTGGTGCTGTTGCTCCATGAGGCCCCCACAATGCCAGCACAACAGCCAGGGATCTGGTCCCAGCCCTTCCCTCCCGGCCCCTTCTGGGCTTTAGGGATTTCTGTTGGAACCCCAGCATGTTTGCCCCGAGAGGCAATGTCTGTGCAGCTGGCCCGTACCTGAGACACAGTTCCTGATTTTGAGAGAGGTGAAGCCACGGTGCCCGGTGGGGCACATACTCAGGGCAGCACAGCGTGAAGTGCAGCTTCTCTCTGCTGGGACCCCCTCACTCTATTTCTTGGCATCCTCTGCAGACTGTACCACCTGGAGCTCTGTGGCCGAGCCAGTACGTACAGTGCATTTAGCTCTGAGGCTAACGGGGAATGCTCAGCTCTGCTCCAGTGCTCCCCTGGAATCAGTCAGTGTCAGCACGAGTTCACTGGGGAGCTCAAATCTGGGAGAGTCCACAGAGGGCTTTCTGTTCCTACCTGCTTTACTGGTCAGCAGTCCATTGGACTCTCTTGGAAAGCACCCTGTGCGCACATAAAATAGCAAGAACCGACTCAGATCCAGAGATCCACACTGCTGACCATCGCAGGTGGATACAGCCCTGCCCGTGGCGGCGCTGGGCTCTGGGCTGGGGATCAGTTGTGGTTTAGCTCTGGCCGGCAACTGAGCACCGCACAGCCACCCGCTCATGCCCTCTCTGTGGGATGGGGGGAGAATCAGAAGGGTAAAAGTGAGAAAAAATTGTGGGTTGAGATCAAGACAGTTTAATAATTAAAAATAATTTTTAAAAAAAATGGAAAATAAACCCCAAGAAAAACAACTTATGCAAAAGAAAGCAATTGCTCCCCACCAACTGACTGATGCCCAGCCTGTCCCTGAGCAAGGGCAGCCCTCAGTCTAACAGGTCATTTTAATTACCCGCACAAAAAAGGCCAATTATTTTAGCAGGACAGTATATTTTCAGTATCTAATACAAAATGTAGTGGTGGAGAGCACAACAAAATTTGTAGCTTACTCCCAGGTAACAAACAGACCGTGAGCCAAGAAGTTTGACTAATCCAGGCAATACAGTTACCAAAGTCTGACGTCATTTGAGACAGAGCGGTCCCAACCAGCACAGCAACACAAAACTCACAATACAGAGGTGGCACTGCAAGCGGGTGAGTGATTGAGGAGGTCTTTTAATTGTGAAGTAAAGAGAAAAATATGTGGACTTGATGGAGGAGCTGTTTCAGCTTTGATGAGTGTCAGATGGAGGTTTGTACCGCGGAGCAGCAGGGAGGCAGGCGGGGAAGATGTGCTGCGCAAAAGGCAGGGCTGAAGTGGAATTTAAAACAAGCAGGGAATGGAAGCAGCCCTTGCCATATGGACTTGCAGAGAACATAAAAAACAATAGGGCGGGTAGTCAAGTCCACGCTTGCAGGAGCAGGATTAAAACAGTTGGAAGAACAACTAATGTAAGGTTTAAAAACAGGGATTATATTTAAGACCATTAAAAAAGAGACCTTATTTAAGGATTACCTACAAGAAGCCACACTAGTAGCACATTAAGGTTACAAAGTCAAATGATCAAGGTAGAGAATGCTGGTATTAAACCTGCTCGTGAAATGTTAATCTCCCCCTGCGCACATAACGCTCTGCTGCAGTTGTGCTGACTTCCGCGTCGGAAACCTTGCAAAACAAAAGGAGAGCCCAGCCCTTTGGGGTTCCAATCCGGCAACTCAGGCACACCTTCCACTTATTTTGACGCTCCCTGCAGGGGGAGGGCCAGGTCTAAGCAGGGTATAATCATAAATTAGAGATGTGCCTGTTGTACAGGTTCAGTGCTCAGGAGAGCAATGGTTCCTTCCCTCATACAAACGGCTCAAGCTGTCTTCTGCCCTCGGTGTTCCCATACTTAAAGGTTTCCAGCCCATCTGGAACAGAGAATGTTTAGGTCAGGAATTAATTCAGCCCTGTCTAGTTGGATAGTTTTCAGCTTTAAATTAAAGATATTTCTTGGCACCCAGCAAACATTCCCAAAACCCTCATGGAGAATCCATGTCCTCCCGTGGAGGTTTGGCCAGAGATCAGTGAATTAAGTGTTTCCACCTGTTGTGCATTCTCTCCAAACTGTTCCTCCGTTTGCTGCACACAGCACTCGAGATACAGGTACGCGTGGCGGGATGAGCATCTTGCGCCACAACCAAAGTGCGGTGACACGAACTGGTTTGTGACTGAGACTTGCAGCGCCTCGCTCAGCCTTGTGCGTCCCAGGTGGCCGGACACACCTCTGCTTGCACAACCAGCGCCTTTGCAGGGCCCTACCCCCAGCACCAGAGCTGTGTCTGCCTCCCTTGCGGGGCAGGGTTTGTTGATATTCAACTCGCTGAGGAAGTGGAAACCTGCTGCCCGAGTACCTTCTGCCACAGGGTGACCCTTCCTACCCTGGCCGTGGGGGCAGGGAGCGGTCTGCAGGGACAGCCCCGGTGGTTTCTGATTTTAAACCCATCTCACCTAACGGAGCGTTCCATTCTGGTTGTTTTCTATTGATTCCTGTGATTCATTTAGTTCACATCAATACGTTCAGGCAGAAGAGAACACGGTGCTCTCTGCTCGTGCGGTTGTGGACTGCTGACACGCAGCCGGTGACATCCAAACCTGAAAGGCCAGGTGAGCTAGTTTAGGCAGTTCGTGGCCACAGCCAGTGCTAAACCACCTCAAAATCTCATCACACAGCACTGCAAAGTCCTGGTTTTCCTCACTCTTGCTAGCTAGGCTTTAGACAGCACTTTTCATTATCTGGCATTCTCTTCCCTGTCTGCAGAGGGAAAAAAAAAGAATCAAATCCCTCCTCCTCTTCCCCGTCCACCTCTCCAAAAGGCCAACGAAGATGCTGCTGTACCTGATGTCCGGAACTCTGTCCCTCTCCAACCTCTGCAGAGTAGAGAATGTATTTCGCAACAGCCAAAGGTCAGGGTGGTGCAGTAGGAGGCCCCATAAACGTTGGTAGTGAGCTGCCATAGGCAGGGGGTCAGAGCCGAAGGGTTAGACTAGCTCAGATGACCCCAAGCAAATGGCACCTAGAGTTGCAAAGGAGGATAAAACCAAAATCAAAACAGATTAAGTTCCCTGTCAAAACTTTGGAAATAATTCCTTGCCAACACCCAAAAAATACCTGTTCCTGTAACAATACAGGACCATGAATCCAGGAGGAGACTGTGTTGCCTTCGTTGACCCTGGCAGGGCATTCAGCTGCTTGTGAGGAGCGGGGGAGGATAAAACAGACAAGCAAAAACCTGTAGCAGATGATGTGAAAATACAGGCTAGTGGTTCAGGAATTCTCTGAGACAGGAATCTTAAAGGTGCAGTAGTGATGCTGTTACGCTCGCCCTCTTCTACACCTTTCCCAAGGTATTTGCTACGAGACACCAGGAGAGAAATAACACTGAGCTCAGCAGGCGCATGTCTGATCAGAGTGAACTCCTCTTACGTTGTGTCCTTGGCAGTTTCCTCACGTGCTCAGTCACCCCAGGATTGAAACACGTAGCTAAAAGCAACCCCTCCTTGTCTGCCACACCGCCGGAACAGCCGGGCGGCCTTAGCAAGGTGAAGAGGGACCCCACACCACACAATGGCACAAACTTCCAGCCCAGGGCTGATTGCTCCTGGGTCAGCCTGTGACAGATTGCACCCTGGATCAGCGCAGACATGGGCCCTCGCTTGCAGCAGCCCCCTTGCTGTGACACATTGAGGTGATCGATCCCAGCTTTGGAAGGCGCAATCCCATCAGCGGAGAGCCCTGTGGCAAATCGATGACCTCCCGGCGGGCCCTGCGCCAGGAAGGGGCCGCGTTTGTGAATGATTAACCACGCAGCACCTTCCCTTGCTCCGAAGCTCAGCCCTGTCCCCAGCCCCAGCCATGTGTTTGCGTTTAATCCGACCTGACTGAGGGAAAACCTGGGTGCTCATTTTGGGAAAAGCAATGAAGAATAGGTGCCAAATGACCCAGGTGACCATAAAGGCTGCAGCCAGCCACAGCCACATCCCGCTGAGAGGGGGTGAGAAGAGCGACCAGATCCATCCCCGTCCCCTGAGCTGTGCAATTCACCGTATCAGAAGGTAAAATCCATGTTAAGGAACTGGCTGCCGCCACGTTCTTCTTCCTGCTGTAAGCTGCTGTGAGCACACCACGTCCCTTCACCAGCTCCTGGCCCATGTCCAGGGCCAGCTCCAGAGCCTGCAGCTAGAATTTAAAGTCATTGATAAAATCCATTACATTAGAGACTGGAAGAGCCGTTCAGAGCCACAGAACAGAGCCTGCCTGAGGAGGAAGGCCCTCACGCTGATTCGGTACCTCCTGACCCTGACCTGAAACGAGCTGAAATGTCTCGTGGTGTAAGGCTGGTGGCCGTGGGATGCAACTGAAACTAGAGCAGGAAAAACCACACTGAAAAAGTGCACTGAAAAAATGCTCCAGGGAAAACCCAGGGACATGCGGAGTCCCCATCTAGTCTCGCCCTGTGTCTGCCCTGTTGCTATGTGGGAATTTTCCAAACAGGCATCTGGATTTGATTTTCTGGGCTTCATAAAGGAGCCCTTAGGAAGGGAGAGTCTCTCTGCCATGAAACAGTCAGAGGGGCCATAACTTCTGGAAGGAGCCGGGGTGGGTTTTTGAAACAGAACAGATTTGGGCTCGGGGAGGAGGAGATGAACCTAAGTACTGAATAAATGAAGTCTTGGTAAAGCCCTGTCGGCTCAGTGAGGAATGCTGAACGTTTTACTCTAGCTGTAAACATGCACTCGTCGATCCTCACACCTACAGGAGTTTTCTGTGGCTGAGATCTATGCAGCACGTTGCTGCTAGTCTGAGTGCTGGAAAATATGCGCGGAAATCCCAGATCACGTTAAACCCAGCGCAGAGAGGCAGTTAGCAGACAGGCATCAGGCTGAGGCTTTCACGTTTTTAGGAATTCACTGATAAGGGCGCATGTGCATGTATTATTTGTCCAGCACTTCTGGGAAGGAACGGAAAGCAGGAGCTGCGTGGTTGGACAGTCAAAGAGGCTTCGTGCAAAACTCTCGAGAATTCCCAGACCCCCTGTGCAGCTACAGAGACTTTACCACAAACACAGAGCAAGCCCAGAGTTTTCCGAAAGGATGGTGTTCCCTGACTACATGGTACGCAGCCAAACTCTGTGCTCTGTGCACCTTGACAGCATCACCAGGCACAGAGAAATCTTGGGTGAGTGTAAAGAATTCTCACACTGCACGCAGAAATAGTCTCCGGCAGCAAATGCGAATGTGTGCAAGAAATCCTGGATACATGATTGCCCCTTGGACTTGACATTGTCATTTAGTCAGTCGAAATCAAATGCTTTTCAGTCCCTGAGAAATGTTTTTCCAGGTTTGCAGCACAACAAGCTTCTGTAAGACTGGGTTATTTCTCATCGGGGCATCGACTACGGAAAGGCTCACCAAGGCAAAATCAGGTTGAAGTCCCGATGCCTCCTTTTATGCCATGAGAGAAGCACAAAGCCCGGGGAATGAAGTTTTATTGCAGCTTTACTGCACTGCGCCAGAAGAGATTTCAGCTGCCAGGGTGGCTCTGTGGAATTTGACAAAGTCGCATCAAAACCCAATTTTCCCCCCAAAGTCTGACAAATACTTTGTGCAGCTGGAGCAGTCCCGGTAATTCCAGGTTAGTGGAGATAACACGGCCTTTCAGAGCTGAGCTCCGTGTTAAAAATCCATTTCCCAATAGCTGTTAAGACAAATCAGACCAGGTAATTCATACACTGAAACACCCCAGCCCAGCCGGGATCTCTGATTTTATTTGTCAGCTACGCTGAAAAGAACACTCACCGCACTCCCAAAGCGATACCATCTTCATCTTCTGCTTTTGCAAGGTGTCCAGCCCCCTGAGTTTCATGGCTCGTTAACATTTCTTAAGGAGAATAAAATCCTACAAGGTGATTCTGTACCGTTGACAACTCAGGGTCTGATCCACAGCTACACTGCATCGGCAGGGTTAAAAGGACTGTTAGAGCATTGAGAGTTTTATTTTGGGTCAGAGCATTTTAATAGCGTGAATCAAATCTTACAAACTCCTGAGACTCGTTTAAAAATCATGAGGTTCAAAATAAAAAAAAAAAAAATCATTACGCGCACTTATTTTCCATAAGTTTTAGAGCTCGGGTTAAACTTTGCTCATAGGTTGAAGACTACCGTAGTAATTTGGAAGAACAGAACCAAACATACCTTTTTGAATGAAGGCCTACTGTTCCTACAGATTCACCTGGTGCCTAAAATGGGAAGCTTTAAGGGGAAACAAAAAAAAAAAAAGAGAGAGATCCAGTTTGGCCTATTTTCTCTTTTATCCTGCAGGGAAAGAATTCCCAGAGCTGGGTTTGGAAAGGCCCGATCAGTCATATAATGCTGATAGGTTTGTTTCCAACTGAGAAAAGCACAACAGATGGTAAGAGGAGAAAAAACTCCAACCATGGAACTGCTTTTTGTTTTTTCTCCAAAAAGACCAAAAGAAACTAAAGTATTGTAGCTATTTTCCTCTTTAATCTTCCCTTAGTAATTGCTGTGATGGCTCATGACCACTGCAGGCGTGATTCTTCCCATCCGAGTGGGAACTACTGGAGATTTCAATTCTGCCTCAGACAACCAGCAACTGTCCTGGTCTTCTCCACCAAACATCTCCACCAGAGAGACCGTCAGAGCTAACGGCATTTTGCAGCCAAGGTCCTACCCCACTGAAGACAGGCGGAGCAATTAGCATGAAACAAAGGAGATGAAAAAACAGCAAACCAAATTCTTTCAGGTCTCAGAGCTAACCGGAGCATATTACAAGAGGTTCCCTGGCACGGGGGTGGAGGTTATTAGAAGTTTAGTGTTGACGAGATTCTTCAAATATATCCCAGCTTGACAGCACCAAGCAAATAGTTTGTGCTTGCTGAGGAGTACGTAAAAGTGGAGAAGACTTATTTTGAGGAAAAACGCCACTAATTGCAAAGCTGTAGGTGTTGCTGAAAGCAGCAACTTCAAAGAGCAGGGTCTCTAAACCAAACGATAGTTTAGAAAGCCAACACTGGTTTAGTAGTAAAGTTGGCCAAGGTTGGGTGCTGGGTGAAAGCAGCATACCCATGGGAAAACTGCAACATATTTATTTTGTAACTTTTTAGTATAAACACACCTCACTTGCCACTAGTTCTACAATTACTGGTTAGTGATAACGGTTACATTCATCATGGGATCAGTATATTAAAATTAGTTTCGCCTCTCCTGTAAATTGGCCCGTGTGCTCCTCGCGGGTGCGGGAGGACGAGCTGTTGCCACTCTGAATTGAGTCGGTAGCTGCCATCTCCCACTGCCACATTTAATTTTGGCTCACTTCCAGCCTGTCATAAACAATTTTTCATGTTTAGGTACTCTCTAATCTCCATAACAAGGGTTTTGACTAGAAAAGCCTTGCTTAGGTCCAAACAACTCATTAAAACTTTCTAAACAAGAGTCTACTTGCTCTCTGCAGGTGCACACGATCTTATGATCTTTTCTTCTAACCGGCCAGAAAATTTCTTTGTCGCCTCGTCCCATCCTTGGAGCAGTATTCTTTGAAGGACTGATTTACCACTCTTAAGGCAGTAAAAATTATTCTCCTGTGCTTGCAGCAACATTTGTCCTTCCCTGATGTCAGCCGGCCTCGCCACTCAGCTCACAGTTCAGAAAACCTTCTGTGTCCTTCTCACAGGACGTTTATTGAACTGGAGCAGGAGCAACCAGATCCTGCTGCTACTTCTTGACACTGACAGCTCTTGACAAGGTACCTGTTATGTGTAATCACTCCCAACCACCCCTCAAGGCCCAACCAACCTCCCTCTGGTGTGGAGATGGGCAAATTCTCTCAATACAGACAGCTTGGTACTCTTATATCTTAGCTGGTTTTCAGCCACTCATTACATTTGGCATCATTCTTTGAAACAATAAATGTATCAATATGATTTCTGCTTTTTAACTCCCTCCCTCCATCTCTGTCCTTCTCTTGTGATCCTCTGACCCTTGCTTTCCAGAGGACTTTTTTGGCTTTCTTTTCTTGCAGTAATTCTGAGTGCACACCCACGCAGGTTTCACTTCCACACCGTGTGGTGAAATGATCACAATGAAATTGGTGACGGCGCAGCAGCATCCTTAGCAGGCTTCAGCTACCGTGCCCTCGAGATCAGCAGGAGCGAGGGGGTTCATCTCTTCCCACCACTTGTTCCAGCTGACTCTAGACCCAGCCTGAGGCTCCGTTGCGCTCCATCGAAACTATCCCTTCTGCTCAGGCTGCTCACAGGACTGGAGGTCCACACAGGAAGAGGGAAACACAATTGGCTACTTTGTTATTGTTTAAAATAGTTTCTCACACCTATCGTGCTGGCAAAAGGTTAGCTCGAGGAAGAAAGGGTCCTGAAACTGAAGCCCTCGCCCTCCTCGGAAGGATGATGCTCTGGTTATCAGACGTCAGATGCACACACCGCAGTTAAGGCTGGTGATCTCATTAGTATTTCTGTTCATATAAACATTAGGACACAATGTCAGGGTGTTTGCATTTCCCATCTAAACCCCCAACTTAAACTGGACCATTTAAACACCAAAGGTGCTAATTCCAGTAGGATCTAAAGGTCCTTCCAGATCTGGTCCTTTGGCTTAATCATAGAATGGTTTGGGCTGGAAGAGACCTTCAAGATCATCGAGTCCAACCTTTGTCCCAGCCCTACTGACACCACTAACCCTGTCCCTCAGCACAACACCACCCGTCTCTTAAACACCTCCAGGGATGTGACTCAACCGGGGCAGCCTGTTCCCACGCCTGACAACCCTCTCAGTAAAGAAATTCTTCCTCATATCCAGCCTGAACCTCCCCTGGCGCAACTTCAGGCCATTTCCCCTTGTCAGGCTTTAACTTGCAGTAACACCTGCCACAAGCACGGCTTTGACAGGTGACTGTGCAACGCAACCATCTCCTCCCCGCTTGGAGGGAAAACACAACAATTTGCCCACATCTTGCTTTTCCGCCCATGGAGATGAGCACTCCCACAGAGCCTGCCTGCAGGACCTGGGGGCACTGATGGGTGAAAAGCTGGGCAGGAGACACCAATGCGTGCTCACAGCCCAAAGAGACCATTGTGTGCCGGGCTGTGTCCAGAAGATGCCAGATTCTGCCCCTCTGCTCCGGTGAGACCCCGCTGGGATAGCTGTGTCCCGCTCTGGAGCCAACGCAAGGAGGACATTGGAACAGGTCCAGAGGAGGCCGCAAAAGTGCTCAGAGGGCTGGAGCAGCCCTGCTGCCAGGACGGTCTGAGGCTGTTCAGCCTGGAGAAGGCTCCGGGGACAGCCGCCTGCCAGCGCCTGAAGAGAACCTGCGGGAAAGCTGGGGAGGCTTTTCAGTAACACCTGCTGCGGCGGGACAGGGGGCAATGGTTTTAAACGAACGAGGGTAGGTTTAGGCTGGGCACCAGGAGGAAATCTGTTACGATGCGGGCGGTGAGACCCTGGCACAGGTTGCCCAG